>NW_027281181.1:5000-29493 GCF_046629955.1 Centroberyx affinis | reverse complement strand
AGAACTATACTATGAAAAGCTGCCTGCGCGTCCCTGTCCAGAGCGCCCAGCGTCCACGGTGGCGCACGCCGCGTTTCAGGACCTGCTCTCGTGCGGACAGCGCCCGCGCTCCCAGCCCCCTGGAACCCTAACCCACACGCGCCGGCCAACTGCCCGTCACTCACAGCGGAGCCGGCCAATCACGGCCCGAGCGCTGCCTCCACGTCACTGCCGACCCCAGATACGATCGAATGGGGGATCGCCGTGATTGGCCGGTGTGAATCCCGTGGGCCAATGACGCGCCGCACGAATTGTCCGCCGACCAATGGGGAGCCTCGGTGAAGCGACGCAGGGCTCGGGGAGTAGATGATCGTATGTTTAATTTCAATTAACGAGGTAAAAAACCTAATGCCTTTATACCCATTTGCGCTCAATTTATTCATGTCAATATTAAATGGCTAATTAATTGAGTATTACTAAAAAATGAGGCTTAGTTGCAGCAAGGCTTTATAAAATAGGAAATGCTCAGGAACCCAAACATTAATTGTCCACCTTACTGCATTAGGCCTATAGCAAAAACAGAAAAAAGAGAATATACGAACGAAAAAAAAAAGTCAATTTGTGTAGGCCCACAGCGTTTCAGCAAAATGCATTTAACTAAGCATGTTCCCAAACACAATAAAGAAAAATAGACACTGCACGATTTGCATTCCTCTCATCACCTTTGTAGGCCTACTGGAGTGAGAGCTGTCAGATGTTATGAACACAAGGCTCTGCATAATTCCCCTCCTTCAACACAATGTTATAAATCTTTAGCTTGAAGGAGAGTAGGGGAGGCATATGAAACATGCATTCCCACTCATTACTTAATTGATTGTGGATCCAAACGGATGCCATTTTAATGAAATGCAGTTGGCGAGCATCGCATTTACACTCAAAACTGAGAGGGATTCAATACGTGTCCGTCCCACCTGATTTGAGAGGGCATATCTAAGCCTCGCCCCTGTAATATTAACAACACAAATAGCCTAAAGCATAAACCAAATTAAAAAGTGTTATTTCCCCTCTTCCTGTTTCTCGACATTTAATCATTTCAGCTCCCTCCTCGGTGTTTATTCTGCACACACAGGTCTTGGATTGGACATTTTTAGGCCTACAATACAGGACAGAAACACGTTACCCCTCCTAATATTAACAACATCATTAGAGTTTCTGTCGTCATTAAGGAATCTGATGTTTACAGTGGCACACAAACAGTAAACAACAATAACAACAATAAGAGCCTTTAACTTACGGGCCCACATGTAGTTATTTGCAGTTTTTTTTATCCTCAGAAGAATTATAGGCATAGCGTACCTCAAGGCAATGCCTTTGGTACCGAAAAGGTCAAAGTATGATATTATTGAGTTTATTCATATGAATTTCTTATTGATACATTTCTTGCTTTGCTTTAGAGGCTCATATCATAACGTGCTAAGACATTTTTACCTTACCTGGTAACTTGGCTCATTTTGAGAATTTACCTTAATCCCAAAGAGAACAGAACTGCCGAGACACTCGGATCGTCATCAACTTCTTTCAATAATTGGTTTTCTTTTTAAAATCATATCAGTTTTTTGCTGTTGGCTGTGGGTTTTCCTTGATCTTGCTCTCTGGCGGAGGCTACCTTAGTGTGGAAGTTTACAGGATGGACCACGAGGGGGCGTTCAAACTTGGGCTACCCGCGCACACACGCACACCCACACGCACGCGCGCACGCACATACACACACACACACACGCACGCACGCACGCACACACACACACACACACACACACACACACACACACACAAACACACATAGATACGCACGCACACACATACACTTTCAAAATGTTGAATTTCGCTTGGAGCAAATAGGCCCCATAGGCTCGACCATAATGTAAGCCTACAAGGCAGCATATTGATATAATAATAATATAATATAGGCCTATAAGATAACTTATATTTGGATATTTTGGCTGTTAAATAGCTTAATACCGACACATCTCCCCCACCCCTGATCTTCAACACCCCAACTATGGTTTCATGATTCTTCATTGATTTCATCTCGCTGCTCTTTAATCCACTGACAGTAAAGTAGGCCTACACCCCGAAACATTCACACTAATCCTCATTCATATTTCACATCTCTTTACTGAGTATTCATGAATTAGGCCTCATACAAATAACTGACGGAGAAGCAGATCAGATTGATTTGGTTTGGCGTTTAAAACATGAGAAACTACAGACCTGTATATAAAAAGTACAAAAAATTAGACTTTGGAGGAGAGAACTACACTTAGATATGAGAGAAAGGAGCACGAGCAGGCGAAAAATGCAACGACTGAGTGAAAGTCGCTGTTGCAATGACTGAAATGACTCAAGGCTGCATTACAAAATAGATGAGAGATTATAGCTTTTCTGTTTTCTTGCAATAACTACGGAGCCAATTTCGATGGTTGTTGAGTCTTTCGGTGTTAGTTTCATTTTCAAAAAAGATCTGGGTGTATTCCGCAGTGACGGAGCGGAGTATTTGGCCCTTGAGTTCTCCAAAGAGGGACTCCACAGCAAAAGCACATATGTGACGATATCATTTTGACTGTTTTTCGTTTTCGTTACACCCGCTCTGCTTCTCCAACCCGAGTCTGTTTTTATTTATTAGAGATGTAGGCCCAATCGTTCCTCCCCACGGAAACAAATTGCAGCCGTCATCCTTGTCTCTCCGATTTGCAAATTAAATACATAAGCAATTAAAAAATCCAAACACAATCAATCATGTATACAAATTGTTGTTGCTTTAGGCTTGGAAATTTGTAGAAAACTTCCATCAGGGTAGGACGACTTTAATCCGGGGGTCCAAATCCATTACCATATTTCATTACCTCTCCAATGTTGAAATTGGGAAGATGGGAGGGCGGAGGAGGAGGAGGGTGTGTATACTTTTTTAAACATTAGTAAGAATGTGGTTGAGTTGTGATAATAATTTGGAGGCAAATTGAAGGCAATGTTGTTGTTTAAGTGTTCCCTCTTTCTTCCCTTCCCTTCCCTTCCCTCCATCCACCATGCAAGCTCGGCTGCTTTGCTTTTTTGCGCCTGAGCCTCGAAACGAAAAAGCAATGAAAAATTAATAGCGCATGTTAACTCCGCCAGCTCGTTTATTACACGCCCGCTGACTGTAAACATAATGAGAAAGCTCCCGTATCTCTTCTTAAGTTTTCATTTGCTTATAAAATATAAAAGTCATAACTAATAAATAAAATATATGGACTGGAGAGTGAAGCGTCTTGGACTCCCTAAGTGGAACCCAACTGTGTACCGAGCAAGTAAATCACACTGACTGCTACTAACAGTCATAGGCCTAATCAAATGGGCCTGTTTGTAATCATTTGGCTTGGCGATAGTGCAAGTAAAGACCAATCTGTCATCTGTCAGCTGGGATACAAGGCCCTGGCCGTAATATCAGGCCCTGCCCTTTGTTTTGATGGGGCACTTGAGGTCAAATGTAAAGTATGTCATGTGGGGTCATCCCTCTGTCTGTCTGTCTGTCTGTCTGTCTGTCTCTCTCTCTCTCTCTCTCTCTCTCTCTCTCTCTCTCTGTCTTTCTGTCACTGTGTCTCTCCCTCCCTTCATCTCTCTCCCTCTTTTATTATATTCTTGGTTTGCATTTTACACTGAGTTAAGGCAGAGAGCACATTTGGCCACTTATAGCAATACTGATTTTAATCCGTGTTGGTGCGCGTTATGGAAACGATTTTTGCGCAGAAAATATTATCTAAAAATATTTTAATATATTTACCATTCGGTAAGGATGCAAATAGAAAAAGGGGTATGTGGACCAAAACTGAAAAACAAAACTGGAACCTTACTGGTATGGGTGTCAACTGAGTAAGGTCCTGGCCAGGCCTTGGCCTCACTGAATCAAAATTTGACCTTGTGCTTTTTTTTTTATTATTATTAGCGCTAATGGGGAGCAGAGAGCAAGAAAATCGCCAGAAATGTAAGGCATATCTTAAAAAAAAAGAAAAAAGAAAAAAAGAAAAGCGGTGTGCATCTGTGCAAAATAGTTTAGTGACCTATGTCTAATTTATTACATTGACCAAATAATAATGTCTTGTGTTTCGAAGTTTTGGTGGCAAATGAAATTTGGTGGCAAATGTTTCGGGGACTGTGCCATACATTATGGTTAAGTGAAATGGCGCCCTGCTCACTGGAAAAAACAGACGCTTTTACGCACGGCCAAACCTGCAGGGCGGGAAACACGGTTGAATTTGAGATCCATATTTCTCTCACAGATTCTCGTTTGCAACCGAAGCACGTAGGATCTTAAAGTGAGAGGAAGTAGAGTGATGTAGGTGCAGGCCCTACAGGCTCTCAGGCGTTACACACCAACAGGGGGGGGGGGGGGGGGGGGGGGTCCTTTTTAACTCTGATTTCCTCTGTGGTTAAAAGGTTATCAACCAATTGCTTTAACCATTTATCAGGGGTAAGGCCCATCCCACAAAGCAAAGGACGCATTATTTGTCTCCCATGCACATTATGTTGATGACGCATTTTCGTATAGAAACAAGATTACATTAGATTAGAATTTAGATTAGAGTTAGAGTTTAGATTACAAATAGCCAGTGACAGTGTCGGCGCATATTGTGGAATACACTCTTTCTTGTCATGTGCTTGACGAGGCAAAATACAGTGCGAAGTAGCTCTACATCACTGAATCTAGGCTAGTACACCTCGATAGAAAGTTGATCCATAACGATCTTAAGGCCTACCATCATGCACAGGCCTTGCTATTCTCAGTATAGGCCTGCCTTGAGACATCACTGAAGCACATTGTTGTTGACGGAGGAGAGGCTTTTCTACAGTTGAATACTCCCGGCACATTACCCTTCCAGATAGAGGCTGATCACCTGCCCACAGTTTCTAAACGACAAACGACGTTTTATCAATGCGGGCGCAGCGGGCAGCAATATGAAATGATGTGATATCCATTGGGTGCCATAACAAGGTCGATGGCCTGTTCCATTGCTGTACCAGACCCCGCTGTTTTATGAATAGGCCTATAGGAGATGAACCTGTTGCATATAATAATGGAGACAAGCAGTGAAAAGACAAGCTCGGACTCCTTGCATTTAGTCATTAAGGACTGGAGCTGTTTGGCCAACAACTTCAACTTTTGGTCCACAATTCCAAGAAAACAGACAAACATATCCACCCTCACTCCCAGAAGCACAGAGGGCGAAATGACACGAAAACAATAAAACTGCATTCAAAATATGTTTTTCTAAGGCCTGGTGTGAACAACATCTGTAGTGAGGCAAACGAACCTGCAGCCTGGCTTCAGAATGTGTGTGTGTGTGTGTGTGTGTGTGTGTGTGTGTGTGTGTGTGTGTGCGCGTCTGTCTGTTTCTGCTTGCCTGTGTGCGCGCTGCTTCCGGATCACCTGGTCACAGAATGACCATGTAGGCTTAGTTTGCCCTTTAATGAAGTGCACGAAAGGCCTTTATTTCAACACTTGACCGCCCCCCCCCGCTCTTTCACACATACACACACACACACACACACACAAACACACACCAAGGAAAGAAGAAAACATCCTGGACCAATCACACTCAGGTGATGCTGCATGGACCAACAGGTGTTGACCTTCAAATACAACCTAGTGCCACACACAGGCCGAAACGCACCTTTGCCTGTCAACACGGCAAGTGGAGCCTCTCCTGCTTCTTTAAGACGTCTACAGTCCCAAGAATTGGACTAAATTAATAATTACACAATAAAGGATACCATATTAAACACATTAAATTTATCTTTAAAGCAAGCAAAAACTGATAACATCACAAACTGCATAATAGTCTTAGCTAATAGAAAAGTCTAAAGCGACAACAAATTTTTCTTTGACTTTTCTTTGTCAAAGCAAAAATGTTTCCATCAACAAAGCAACCTTATTTAGTTGATCTTCCTATCTGATTCTAAAAGCATTATCATTAGCCTACTCATATCCACAAAAATCAGAAAGCCAGAAACTTAAGATTTTTTTTTACTATTAGCCTAGGCTATATCAAATGGGGGTAACTGTATGGTTTAAAAAAAAAAAAAAAGTTGGGTAAACTTTTAGTTTTTCCTAATTAAATTGTCATTATCATTTATTGGTCGAACTATGTTACTTCATAAAACTTTCTATACTTCCAAAAATGCCTCAAAAAGACAAAAATCCAATAACTTCCACTTTTAATTATGAAATAATAAAAAGTTTCTCAACAGAAATGTCAACAAACAAACAAACAAACAAACAACAAAACGCGTTTTACCCCTCAGAAAGATAAGTTTCCCTCTTCATAAAGCACGGTCAAAGTGAAGTTAAGCTCAGCGCGACCCTACCTGCTCTCCCAAGCCGCAGTGCCGGACTCTTGGCCCCCTGGTCCATGTTACCCCGGTTGGAACAGGGGGAGGCGATGGAGGGAGAAAAAAGGAAAAGAACAAAAACTTTTTTCCTCTGTCCCCCTCTCCCTCTCTTCCCCTCTCTCTCTCTCTCTCTCTCTCTCTCCCTCTCTCTCTCCCTCGCACCGTTTTTCTTCTCTCCCTCTCTCTTTTTTTTCTTTCTTTCGTCCTACAGTACTTTTGGGCGAGTTGTAGGTTGAAATAATTCGACCCTTCCGCTCCCTATTGCACTCCCTGCAAGTGCTCAGTCAGCTGCAACTAAACGCTTTAGGTGGAAAAAAGGCTTCGGGGGGAAGCGTGAAATGATCACGCCGAGTAAAAGAGCCGCTTTCTCAATGTGCGCTCATGTCCTGTCCTTTTCCTGCACGAGCACGCACGCAGACACGCACGCCCCATGTGCACGTACCCACACACGTCCAAAACGCGCCCGCGCACACGCACACGCGCACATACACACACACCCTTCCAGCCTATAGGGCCGCGCCCCCCTCGCTCGCATCTGTCACTAAGTTCCACTTTACTAAACTTTTCCGCCCCCACCCTTCTCCCCCTCTTTCTTTCTCTCTCTCTCTCCCTCTCTCTGTCTCACGTTAGATTAATTTCCTCAGGGAGACACCCCGCAGATAGTTATGTAGGCTACACTAATTTACCCTACGCGTAATGGCGATAACGGGTTTCTTCTCTCTTCATCATCTTATAAACCAGGGTAATCTGTGATTTTTTTTTTATGTTTGATGTTCAGTGTCCTTTTTACAACTTCTGGTGAGCGCGTGCGACAGAGTTTCTCTCCAAACTTCTCTCCTCCTCTGCCAATTCACCTGTTACGCACGGCGCTCTTTACGCATTACGCACTAATAGAAAGACTGTGAAGCAGGTGTTTCCATAACACTCCAGCATCTCCGCTCTTCGCTGGAGAATACAGTGTTTTCCTCCGCGCTCTGGCTGTGCTCGAGCCTTTAAAATGTTTGCCATAAAACGGATAGTTCCGGCGCTCAGCTCTGATTGGTCAGAGACACACACCTGTGACCGCATAACATTTACATTAAATGAATTTGCCAACCGAAAATCTCCACTCATATCGAGACTTTTGTACCGCTTAGCAACCACTTTACTGTTCGAAAACTGTAGCTACTGCTTGGCGGGAGAATGACATTCAAGATTTCTTGAACATTTGTGTTCTTTTTGGCTGCGGTGGTGTTACCTCCTTTTTGTAAAAGCAATAACTAAACACAGTGCTTCACCTTAGACCAGCTGAGAGGGGTTCCTCCACCTAGACTTGTGCCTCAGTGCCTAATAACGCCTCTTCACTGTTAACTGTTAGCTTTTCACTGTAACCCAGGGACTCGCTTGGCTTATTGCTTAGCTAAACAACAAATTAGCTCCCAAAATAAAAAAATAAAGGTGCATTGTAAAAGGCTAATATAGCCTAATAAAGTTGAATTATAACAACATGCATTTTCTTCCCCATCCTTGCATCCCTCCTCTTTTCTCTCACTCAGAACATCTGGGCGTATGATCTCCTTCAGTCTGAAAAAGTTGAATTCATCAGCAAGAGTTCATCTTATAAAAGTGTTTGGATTTCGACCACCAGACATCACTATCCACTAGCATCCGTTCATTTAAATGGGAAAGGGAAATGGAGAAATTAAGAGATAATTAAAGTTAAATAGCCCTAACCCTAACCCCATCTTAAAAAGTAGCCTATAGGCCTAAATAATATATCTACAACCCGAACAGGCCTACACCCGCACATCTTCTAACTTCTATCTGAACATTTCAAAGCTGGACTCGCTAGCTGAAAGTAGCAGTGGTTAGAGTCGAACATTTCGGAGGAAAACCCACAAAGAAACAGTGGTAGTAGGCTATATGAGTGTGCAGTGATAGCTATCTACTAATAACAGATAGAAACGGAGTGGAGCTGCAACCCGGAAGCCAGGGGAGGGGAAGGGGCTCTCACCACTACCAGTAATGTTCAGGCCACTTTTTCCATCAGCTCTGACTCATCTGTCATCACTTTTCACCACTATTTTTGAGTTTGAATAGCACAGGTGCGGTGAATTAGCCTATCCTATCTTTCTGTTTCTGTGGTCAGGCAACTGCACAATCGTAAAAAGTGACGTGATTCACATTTGATTCAGTGTCACAAAATGCTAACAGGCCAGACAAATAATGATACCGCAGGCCTATTTATTGTCAAAATACAGGAGCTTCATGGCAGTTTCAGTAGGAAGAGGCAGAGGACGTGAATTTCAACACCGGTGTTAACGGGGAGACTCCTTACTTGGTGTCTGGCCTCCCGTTCTTCCCGGTCGCGTCCTTCCCTCCGTTTCCATCCATCAGACAGCTGCGGGTCTCAAGGTTCACGCGCAGCCCCGAGACAATTGAGTGCGGAACAAAGCGCGAGACAGCGACCCATTTTGCTCTGCTTGTCGCCTCGCGCTGCAACACTACGACCCTGACCTTCGGCTCGCGCCCACATCACTCGCAACATCATAACATAAATACTAATGTTTCCTCATTCACTCTCGACCAGTAATGTAGCGGGAAACAAAGGGGGGCAAACGACCACTAATATATACACAAATCAATTATATTTTCACAAAAGCAGTAATTTATGCTTTACCTTTCATCAGTTTTACTATGATCTATACAAAAGATTTATGTCATAAAGATTTACGTTAGCATAAAAAAGTGGGTTAACTCTATTCAGCAAATAAAAAGGGGGATAAACTGAGTTTAAGAGGGTTTAAACTCCACTACACTCCTGCTCTCTGGGCGTGGCAGTATAAACTACAAGGCAAAAACATCTGAAATCCTCAGCAGACTTGTCTATTTGTTATCTTTTTACAGGCCCACAGTTGATCTGCATGGAAATTTCTTAACATTAAAAGGAGATCTATGTGTTTAAAGGCTAAAATGGAACTATTCAGTGCATTTCCTAAAACTTTAATAACAATATATACAATTATTTACTATTGAGCTGTGTGGAGAAACTCAGTTATTATTGCCTACATATATTTTAATTTGAGTTGTTAGTGTAAAGCTTACAGTCAGGAACAAGATGATGAGAGACCAAGTTTTGTTACAATAAAAACTGCAATTTCTAACAGAAAATGAGCTTGACAAAATTTGGAGTTAATAAAATTAATTACTTTGATTAAGCTTAGCCTGATAATAAGTTTCATTATGGTGTAGACATTGGTATTCTGGTAATAGACCTATAGCTTTTATGAGGAAATCAATTAAGATCTTACATAAATAACTCAAATGAAATGGAAATTACAACACTGTTATAATTTATATAATATTACCAATAAGGTTTAATTATTATTATTATTATTATTATTATTAGTAGTAGTAGTAGTAGTAGTAGTAGTATCATCATCATCATTATTTTACAATTAATAATAGTAATTTAATATTAAAAATAAACTATCGCCATATAGCACCATATGTTAATCTGGAAACACAGTGAATAGTTAAGCATTTCGAGAGAAATACAAATATTATAGGCTACATTATATTAATATCAAATATTTTGCCAATATTTTCTCATCATTTTAATTATTATTATTTTTTATTTTAATTGTATTTCAAGTTGAATCTGTTTTTAATGTGTTTAATAAGTTGCATATGGTAGGCCCAGAATAGCATTTATATCCTATATTTCCGCAGTTGATTCAGTTAAATAGTTCAGTTGTAACTCAGCGAAATGTCTATAAACATCAGGCTGGAGCTATACAAAATCTCTTCAAGAATTCGCCATAGTTTGGATATTAAGCGTCACTTGTTTGTTTTTCATCCCTGTGCTAATTAATGTAATTAATATGGGGGGGAGCAGTTGGTTCGGTGACCCCGCTCTGACCGAGCGGAACCGGAAAGAATCGCATTAGAGCGCGAGACACAAGAACTAAAGGGACGATTAGAACAATAAGTAAACACGTAAACACAGGAGGAGACACTCTGTGTGTCTGGGCGCTTTGGCTCGCACCCAGCCGGCCAAATTCAGTGCAAACTTTGCCTTGCAGGGGAAGAGCAGCTTTACAGGCCAGACTTCAGGATCAAAGCATCTGTCTGGAATATTGTAGAAATTATAGGAGAGTGACAAGTGTTCCAGAGATCCATCCAATATGTTTATGAGAAATTAGACTTTAGAATTACCGGTCTTTAAGTTAGGCTTTTTGAAGCTCTTATGTAAAAAATGATCTTAGTGGACAAATAAACTTCTATCAAATCAAATTGAAATGAATTAAATTTAATGATGATATGTTCCATTTCCATTCTAATCTTTATAAGTCTATAAGATTATATATATAACTCCAGAGCCAACCACCTTCACGAAACATTTTACCAACTGATATTTTATCAAGAAGTAGCTTGTTTTTGGAGGATGGTTGGACACTAGGCCTAACTCCATTCTAGTAGTCAAATACTTAGATTGTATTGAAAAAATGTAGTTGACAAACAAATACAGGCTTGTAGTGAATATAGTTAATTGGTTGTTTCCCCCCATATTACTTATACTGTCTACCATATGGACTTACCACATTTTCTCATTACAATAACTGTGCTACATTCCTCCTCAGCCTTATGACATATATTTTTCTCATCCAAATTTCTTGTTTTCCTATAAGATGATATCATCTGAGTGTCAGTGAGCTTAAAGAGACTATATGAAAAACAAAAAACTATTTTGAATAATTTACAGCAGCCTCTTCTTCCCCATCGCCCCTCTGCCCACACCCAGGCAGAGGGGCGAGTGTGCCATAAAGCTACCTCTGTTCCAATTTTGTCCCATATTTCCATACCCAGAGAAACCAACCCTATACACAAACAGGGAGAATTCCTATAAAATAAAACATTTCGATGCACATATAAAAGCTTGCCTCTGGTGCTTCTGTCTTTGCCTTTTGCCAAAGCACTCAAGGCCGCCGTACTGAGTGAGCTTCCCCCCCCCCAGAACATCCATGGGATTTAATTCAGAGTGGCACTTCACGTTGGCGACACAAGGTTCCCCTTTCTGCAGCCACAGTGCCTGGGTGTTGCTGTGGCTATAGAGCCTCGAAGGGGGCTTAAGGGCCGCAGGGCGGATTGAGCAATGGGACACATTATTTGTCCATGAAACATTATGTGACACAACATGACACCAGCCCATTTGTATGTAAAGGTAAACATTTCAGCGTGACGATTCGACAAGAGCGGACAAGGCTCCTGTCAATGTGGTTTTATACTCGCAGCTGAGAAAGAGGTGTTGTGGCATCGTGTGGTGATGGCGTGTGCGTGTGTGTGTGTGTGTGTGTGAGTGTGCGTGTATGTGTGTGTGTGTGTGAGTGTGCGTGTATGTGTGTGTGTGTGAGTGTATAGGGCTTCTGTTCACAAATTTAATCCCCATAGACACAAGTCACTTGGTGCGGTCTGAAAAGGTGTTGTGAGGCTTGTTCTCTTGTTCTAGTCTTTTCCTGCTGAAAGCTCTGACAGGCTGTTGAACACACAACTTCGGGAACCCGGGAAGTGTTTTTTTTTTTTTTTTTTTTTCACCTGTCAATTCATTTGATTTAAAGAACTGTGTTTGTCAGACATGCTGCACACTCCCAGTAGCTCCTAAAACAGAGAGATTTTAGAGAACACATAAGGACTGTTTCTTTTATTGCTATGTCAACTCACTATGAACAAAGCCAAATAGAGTTTATTGTGTAGAAATAAAATCACCAAAAAGTGTTAAGGAAAAATGACTAGAATGCAGCAGCAGTAGCATGTGAGGCTCTGCTGCTGCTGTATGACAAGCCAACATTACACTATGGCTGTGTTTCAGTTTATTCTTTCTGTGCGTGTGTGTGTGTGTGTGTGTGTGTGTGTGTGATCTATCTGACTGGTACATACTCTACTTGGCATATTAACTGCAACATACACTGAATCTCCCTATACAACCATCAGGCATTTGCTTCTGCGCATGTCTATTTGAATTTATGTGGATCTGATGCCACTGGTAACACAGTGATTTAAAATATTAAAGCTGCAATGAAATGACATACAGTGAAAACACACTGCTGAGGTGCTGAAGTCCCTGTATATCCTGTACGCGTTCGGCCGGGTGAACAGGGAGCCGCTGCAGCACAGAGGGCCCCATATGGGTGATGCATGGGAGCCATTTTTGTTCAGAGGCACTGATCCAGGGCAAGTCTTTTTTAGAGGAAATTCCTCCCCTCCCTGGCTGCTTTGAAACAGCCTGGCTGGTTGTATTTACATACATACAGTATCCTGAACGCTTGCACCAATAACGGAAGAGGAAGCAGTTTGTGAAATGGAAGCTGCCTGTACAGAACTGAAGTGAACTGAAGCAGCCGTCACAGATACAATCCACATTTGAGCGGTGACAATGGTAGACATGTTTTCAAAAAGATCTTTCAATACACTTCACCTCATGTTTATGTTCCACAGCTAGTGCACAGGACAATCTCAGTGTTTTGCTAGCAGCTGCATTATAAGGAAGAAAGTGTTTCATCGTGGTTTCATCATTTCTCATTACACACCTGAGGTCAAGAGAACAATATGTGATTCTGAATTACAGTCCAGTTTCTGTGAAATCCGGCCATCATCATGTCATCATACTGACTAAATACAAGCACTAGTGGTGCTGAGGACACTTCTGGGGCTTTAAGACTTCAGACAAGTACCTCTGCAGTACACAAATGACCATCACTTGCAGACTATTGCCAATAAACCAGAGTGCCTGTGTCGAAAATCCTCTTTGGATATAACACTCCACCGAATGCACAGACCACAGGCTCCGGTGCCAAATGAGAGCGGGAGCCACCATGGCACATACAAACACCATCAAATGAGAACAATGACATGCTTCTTTTAACTCCCTCTCTTCAATAAAAATCACTCATCAGGCAGAACCGTCCCTTTGGAAAGTGTGATTGGAAGTCAGGGACTCTGAATCCCTGTCCTGGCCACTCCATCTTCAACACGCCACTGGTCTGGACTCTCAGAGATGAACCGCTGAACCGGACGCCTCCATTCAGCCACTCTCCTCCACCTTTTTAAAATAATAACGGTAAATAACGGCAAATGCATGGGACCCAAAATCAGGCAGCCGCATCACAATTTCACTGAGGCAGTGAGGCATCCCAAACCTGCATCCAATTTAGATAGATATGGGGAGGAGAGGAGACAGAGGGCCCCCATATGCACTGCCCAAAAACAAAACAGATGCAGGATACTGTGCATGTGTGTGTTTGTGTGTGTGTGTGTGTGTGTGTGTGTGTGTGTGTGTGTGTGTGTGTGTGTGTGTGTGTGTGTGTGTGTGTGACAGTGATGAGACAGGAGGTGCAGCCTAACCTTTGGAAGGAAACAATCCAACTCTGTGATGGCCTTTCCTGTGTCTGACACGCATGGAGAAACCTCTGGAATCAGATGGCATTCAAACTCTGATTCCCTATCATCGCACCATCCGCTCACTATGATGTGACGCCTATAGTTGGATATACAGAGTTCACAATTATTCTCATGATATGGAGGGGGAAAAAAGATGGATGTTAATGTTATACAGTCTGTATTGGAGCCGGGTGGCATAATAGTCCTGTAGTCTACATGAAATAAATATGACTGATGGCGATAGCCAGTGTGTTGAATTACATTTACATATAGATTTACATTCCCATCAACATGTAATAATGGCATAGGCCTTAAGGTCCATACTAGTCCCACACACGCACACAGACACACAGGCACACACACGCACTATGTGTTCTGACATTTCATAGTTAATATTTCTGTCTTATTGAGGAAGGTGAAAAACGGCAAACATCCATCAGACTGACAATAGTCTTCATAGAGGAAAAAATAGTGTAGGACCCTGCTGGGTCTTTTGTCTGCTGAAAGAAATATGATGCCTTACAAGTACAGCAGCTCAGTTGGCAATTCCACATCAACTTTAATAATGACATTTTATAATCACAATATGCTATTTACAATAATGTAATTTCAGGGTATTCTCAAAGCACAAAGAATAATGTGTAATCACAAGTTGGCCATTTTTTTCCTTAACGGCACAGCTGCCAGCGCTCTTTTATTTGAGATCCCTTATTTTTAAGTTACATTTTCCATCCATTTTGTTAGATCTAAACAAATGAGTTCAAATCTTGCTTAACTTCAGGGATCTGTCAATTATGTGACAGCATGGTAGTCAATAGCCTACCTTCACGAGAAAAATCTTTAGTAATCCTATAATAACTTAAGGATACTACACAAAAATCACAGCAAAACTATAAGCCCCTTTAAGGAATAGCATAGGGATATTACTGGACTATTATAGTGATATCATAGGAGATACAAAAAAACCCCAACCCTATTAAGTACAGTAAGGTCACTATGGAGAATCACAAACACAATGTAAGTCCCTATAGGAAGATAATAGGAATAATATTATGGTGTCTTTTCATTAGGCTAGGTTTGGGTGCTACTATGTCTATGAGTCTTACTAAAAAACACTGAAATCACGCCAGTCCACCACTGTAAATACTGGCATAACATTTAGCATTAGAGAATGACTCGTTGCTGTTGCCACCAGCAGTCATGCTACACTCCAACTATCACGGCGTTCTTTCTTCCTGGAGAGTGAAACGTTACGGTCGGCCAACCCATTTGCCTTTGACGAACCCGGAAGTTGCTGGTCTGTCTCTGGCTGGAAGCAAGTGAGCAACCCCGAAACCTTTAGGTTACAGTTTATAACAAAGGTGAGTTTATGCTGTTGACACTAAATATGAAACATGGCCAGAGGCGGCTTGTAGTCGTGCGACAATAGTCATGTTTACGTGTTTTTATTGTCCGTGTTTAGACTGAAAGTGCTTCATTGTTTACATCCGACCGGCTGCTGTGGTGCTGTGATAAACACGTGGACAGATAGGAGGAGCACATGCTACCTTAGGACTGTCGATATTTATCAATAACTTGAATATTGATTTGTCAGCGACAGTTCTATGGCTTCCTCCATAATTTTAGTCCAATTTAGCCTCAGTCGTTTGGTAAAAGCTCCCTGTAGCTACAGCTGAGCTGACTAGTTGGGCATCACATCATCTGCTAGCTAGTTAGCATGTAGCTAGCCGGGCTACCACCAAGCTAACCTGAGGGACAGGGCAAAATCAGTTATAAAGCTGTAATTGTTGTGATTTCGCTAGTCTTACTCGTGTAGTCACTCTTGGGCCATGCGTTGTCATTATTGTCAGGATCCTCTGTCTCTCTCACTCTTTTCTCAGTGTGTGTTTACCTGACCAGTCCCCCATAGTCTCAGGAATAAATGGACCATGAATAACCCTGCACACTATTTGTATACCACCTGAGACAGGACAGTGCATTTTTCCATTTATTTTCCCCTGCCCTGTGACTCATGTCCTCTCTGAAGGAGTGACACAAACAAAGACACACTGACTGAAAGGGGCCACATGCTCACTCCTAAAACACATTTGGATAAAAGTACTTGGCCATCTGCCGGCTCCTGGTCTCTGTGCACTGCCAAACTTTTACACATACTCCCTCTCTCCCACACAAACCAGCAAGACTCCTCTGTCCTTATTCCCTGGTGGGAGGCTTGTGACCGCCTAGCGTGGCGTTTCTGCGGTGTGTGTGGTCTGGGAGCCAATCATCTCCAGCCATCATGGCACAGACACGCAGGACTGGCCAGGGCAATGGGCCGGTGTCCCTTCTCTATCCCCTGTGTGTGTGAGAGAGAGAAAGAAAGAAAGAGAGATTGGCAAAATGAGAGACATAATGTATGTTTTACTGAGTGTAGCCTATAGTTTAAAAATCTGTGCAACAGAATGAATTCTTTGAGTGCAACTGACCCATGCTCTTTCTCAGTTGTATTAACAAGCCCTTATGGATTTCAGAACAAGACCAAAGTCCATGTCTTTCACGTAGACGGTGTTCGCTAGTGCCTACTTATTCTAAAGTGTTGTGGATGATAGTAAAGGTAACTGTATAGTATGTGATTTTGGATGCAGTTTATCCAGAAAAGAGTTAAGCGTAATTTTAATTCCATATATTGTAATTTTGTGTGTTATATTTGAGTGTAAAATAAGGATGATTTATTTGTCCTGACGACTTGATGACTATAATAACCCCTCCTTGTTTTTGTTTGTATCTTCTGTCGCTGCAGTCAGCTTCAGCCGCTGAGTTGCCAGCTGTAAGTTTCTGAATGAATTCTAGAATTCTAAGTCTTCTGAGTTCCCAAATTAAAGCAGTTATTTTCTGGTCAAAATACAATATTTAGTTATAAGACAGTAAGGAGCAAAGGAAACATTGTTATTAGTGAAATTAAGTTAATACTAGCAAACCAGCTGACAGTTGAGCATCTGCGTTTCCATAGCAACAGCACCAGTATGTACACAAAGCCAGCTAGCTTAAGCTTAAACTAATAACATGTAAATTGTGTGTGTGTGTGTGTGTGTGTGTTGTAGAGACCAGCTAGGTGTGTGCACGTATGTGTGTGTGTGTGTGTATTGAGGGTGTTTGTGGTGATGTACTGTAGCTACCAGGACCGGAAGGAGTTGGAGGATGAACTCTACCGAGAGGAGGATGAGGAGGACTCTGAGGGGTCAGAGGTCAACAGCGAGCTGGAGTTCCACCTCTACAGCCAGCTCCACTACTCCTCCAACGCTGGGGAGAGGGAGGAGCAGGAAGATGGAGGAGAGAAGGAGCTCAAGGAACTTGAGGTGACTGAGAAGACGGCAGGCAGTGACGGAGAAAGGAAAGACTCTGGACAGAGACACAGTGTGAGCGGGCTACGGAAACACCTAAAGGGACACACCGAGGTGCAGCAGAAGAGGCGGAAACTGGATAAACAGAAGAAGAGGAAAGCTGACCCTAAAGGTCAGAGGTCGTCGTCATCGTTTTTTCAGGAGGTCATTGTCATTGACTCCAGTACCGATGTCATCTCCATCTCAGAGGATGACACGGACGACGGGGTCTGTGCCTTCAAGGGTCAGAAGTCACGCCCCCTGCAGGCTTCCACCCCGGCCCAACAGGTAGAGAAAGGGAGAGAAATATAGTGTGTGCGTGCGTTTGCATGTGTGCATGTTTGTGTATTTGTGTCACAGGGTTCATTTGAATTACTGCATGATGTAATTACTGAATGACCTCCTAGGTAGACCACTCTAAATTTCCATCTGTACTGACAAAATGTAGTGTAATAAAAAATTTGAGGAGTAACTCTCCTCTCTACTTTGACTTCACAAGGTGATTATCAAGAACGCCAAGTCGATGTCCTTCGAGAATTTTCTTCCCATGTTGTCTTGGGGAGAGCGAACTTCTCAAGAACACGAGCACAGAGAACACATTTTTACAGTTTTAAATTATCACATCATCAATTATATAGCGCTTTATACAACAGTGTTTTAATATAAACAGTTTAAGTGTTGCTTGGCAATACTTGGTAGTGGAATACTTTGGGAACTGTTTTTGTTGGTGGTAGGGCTGGGCGATATGGACCAAAAATCATATCTCGGTATTTTTAGGCTGAATGGCGATACATGATATATATCTCGGTATTTTCTACGACATGTGCTAAATGTTCAGTTGTAAGTAGGGCTGGGCGATATGGACAAAATCAAATATCACAATATTTTTGACCAAATACCTCAATATTGATATTGCGACAGTATTGAAGGGATGACTATTGGTGCTTTCACAAAATATTTACATGATGAGATTTTTGATAAATAATCATCAGTAATGTGGATATAATGAAGTGGGTAAAGGCAAATAATAGAACCTCTAGAACAGTCTGGTAAGTTCAGAAAATGACATCACTTTACTGTAATGCAGCCTTTAAAACCAGGAAAAGACAACACTTATGCCATATCACAATATTCCAATATCCAAACTCTAAGACGATATCTAGTCTCATATCATGATATCGATATAATATCGATATATTGCCCAGCCCTAGTTGGTGGAGATGAATAAAATACAAAAATCATAATCTGTCTCAAATTGCCTTCAATTCATAAATTGCTTTGTTTATAGAACTGTTGTATAAAAGCAATATCACACTCCAGGTTGTGCTGTTATATCAGTGTATGTATATGTAAATGTAAATGCATATACATTATATGTATATCAGCACGGCTGTGATTCGGTCGTAGGATAAGATAATCACACTGTGCTGATATATAGCCTTGAGTGTGATATTGCTTAAGTGTAATACTAGTTATATGTCATTCTCACAATGAATGTCTGGGCTTCAAGTTAGTTCTCGACAGCCAAGTCAAGTGCATGCTCGGTATTTTGTGGTTGGCAAGTAAACTTCAGGGATCTTTATCCATCCTCCATCCTTGGTGATTTAAAATGTATTAAAATCATATATTGGCCATTAGATATTATGTCAAAAACATGACCTAATGTTTCCCTATGTGGCCATTTTGTGTCTTTCTTTCATTGAATTCACACTGCTAGCAAACACATCTTTGAGCTACTGTCCAATGGCTGATCTGAGCCAACTGACTGACAGCTGTTGGGGAAGTGATGCTGCAGCAATCAGTGGGGCAATGTTGTCCAAAAGTTCAACTGTAGCTGACTTTTTTCGCACTTTACAAAGAACAAAGTGAATCTGGTTAACAGTAGCCAATGTTTTTCTTAGAAAATGAATGGGAAGTCTTGGAATGGAAATGACTGTTTTATCGGGATGCTTGCAGTGTGAACTCACGGTTAGAATTGGATCAATTCAGTAGGGGATGCAAAATGGCGCAACTGAAAGCATCCTATTGACATAATTGTTTGGTTGTCTAGGCAACCCTGAAGAGGAAGAGGAGCCCCAGTCTGGGCCTGGTTGTGGACTCTGTCAGCCCGGGTTCAGAATCAGAAGAGTCTGAATCAGAAGAGTCTGAATCAGAGTCCGAGTCTGATTCGGACGGTCTGGAAAACTGGATGATCCTGGGTCGAGGGAAGCAGGACGGAGACCAGTGCATCTCGCTCAACTTGGAGGGAGAGTCTGACAGCAATGCAGGTGAGTCTGTGTGTTTGTTTGTGAATATGTGCAAGAAGGTACACTCGTGCACTGTGTGCGTGCATGTGTGTACTGTTTGTCCTGGGTGCATTGTTTAAGAGCTGTGCTATATGTTTGTGTGCTTTTTTTTGAAAGTCAGTGAGAGTTTGAATGCGTGTAACTGGGAGAATTGAAGCAGGGCATAATTTTGTCTGGTCCAACTCGTTCAGAACACTTAGCCTACCTGCAGTACATTGATAAGGAGCGGGCACAGCGATGGGGTACATGGTGAACAAGCCGTGTGCGTGCATGTTTGTATGCACATATGCAGTGTCTGCGTGTGCATGTTTATAAATTTGTAAAGCTCTTAGCATTCCCTGCACTCTCTGCCCAGTCGCTCGCTTCTCCGATGCATCTTCAAGTATGTTTGTGTGTGCACGTATTGATATGTATGTGTGTGAGAGTGTGGATATTTGTGTTTATAAAATACAGAATTCTAATCAGCATGCATGTGTACATACACACACATACCAACAGTCATAACGCTAATGCCAAAAACAAACAAACGGAAAGACAACAACGCAGGAAGAGAGGGTGGGAAAGGGGGGGGGGGTTGGGAGAGATGGGAGTAATCAGAAAAATGAATAAAAATGTTCCCTGCAAATCTCTCCAGATCTACACATTATCTTAACCTGCAGCCTCAGCAACCTCTCCAGCTTCTCTCTCACCCCCCCTCCCTCCTACCTAACACTCTCCCCATCTCATTCTTTTATCCTATTTTCTCACTATTGTGCTCTCTCTCTCTCTCTCTCTCTCTCTCTCTCTCTCTCTCTCTCTCTCTCTCTCTCTCTCTCTCTCTCTCTCTGTGTTTCTTCCTCATTTGAATTTCCCTGGGCTGATGTTTCTGCAAGAGTGCTCCTGCTCACTGCCTCCTCCACACACAACTGGGGTAAAGGAGGGGGTCTGGAGCTAGTGGGAAGGCTTGAGGTTTTGGCCTGGTTTTGGGAGGAAAGGAGCATTTTGGATCTCTCTCTCGCTCTCTCTCTCTCTCTCTCTGTCTTTCCCTCTCTCTCTCTCTCCCTCTCTCTCTCTCTCTCTCTCTCTCTCTCTCTCTCTCTCTCTCTCTCTTTCTCTGTCTGTCTTTTCCTTGTCTGGCCTCTCTCTGTGATCTTTGGAGCTTGACCTCATGTCTGCACGTGGGGGGTCACAGGGGTGTGGTGTGGTAGGGGGCTTAAAGCGGGAGGAGGAGGGGGGATGTTAAAAAAAAAGATGAAAATAAAGGCAAGGAAATTTTAGGAGGGACTGGCCTGGATAGTCTTGATTACCCCTCCTCTCCTCTCTCCTCCCCTCCACTGGTGTAGATTTAATCCTGGTTGAAGGCAAGATAGTATACATCGCCAACTGAAATTGAAGGTATGGGAGAGGAATCCTGTCTCAGGCTATTGAGATGCAGCTGGTTGCATCCTTGGCCTGTGACTACAATAACCGTTACATCCATAACCTGGGGCTGTTGGATAAATATCGAGATTGATTTCTATTTTATATGCCATGGTGTGTGTTGATTCCTGTGGCCTGGATGCCTTGCTTGTGTCTCCTCGTTGCTGTGTGTGTGTGTGTGTGAGTGCGCACGTGCGTGCGTATGCACAGAGTAACAGGTTTACACAGCAGTGACTAATAGTATTTGTACGCCTAAACCCCATCTCAGCATCACCATCAAATCACATTCACTACACTTAGTCTGTGAAGAGCTCTCTCTCCCTCTCTCTCTCTCTCTCTCTCTCTTTCTCTCTCTCTCTCTCTCTGTCACCTACAGAAATTGAATCCTGTCGCACTTCTCGCTCTCTTTCTTTCTCTGTCTTTCTATCTCTGTCTCTCTCCCACATGGTGTCACTTGTTCACACACATACTCGCGCTTTTACAATCTAATCTTTTGTCACTCCCTCTCATAGAGTTTTTTTTCCAAGTACATGGGCACACATACACACACACACACACACACACACACACACATACACACACACACAGGGCCAGAGTGGCTATCTGTCACCTGGCTATAAGGGGCAGCTGTTGGTGGGAGGGTGGCTAGAGACCGTGGACAAGGAAAACAGAAGAGGAACTAGAGAAAGGGGGATGAGAGAGGGCCGTCTGCCTGTCCTGGAGCCATGCAGCAGCAGCCAGACGGAACAAGAGAGAAAAAGAAGAAGGGCTTCCCAAAAACCACATCAGTGACTCTCCCACCCGGAGAGGTGTGCGTGTACATGCCCGTGTATGAATTTGGGGTGTAGGCGGGGAGTGCTGAGGATAAACTTGAATCGTAATGGTTAAAGCTCACTCAGTGGTCACACTTTTTTTTTTCACTCTCTTTTGCTCCCCCCCCCCCCCTCCCCCCCATTCTCTCCCTCGCTTTTTGTCCCCTCGGTCTTGGTCAGTGCACACCAAACTTTGTTTGAGGCTTAGAGAGTCAGCTCTGGCTTGCTATCGGGGTGGCCGATCACATCAGTGTGTGTCTGTGTGTGTGCCACTGAACGTCTTGGTGACTTAGAGAGCCAGTGAGTGTATGTGTGTTTGTAGCCAAAGGTTAGCTCTCTCTGCCTCATAGAGGAAGAAGGTAAGCTCTTCTCTTCTCTTCTCTTCTCTTCTCTTCTCTTCTCTCATCATTTTAATAGCGTGTTGCTCTCCTCTCTTGAAAGGTAATTTCTTTCTGCAGTATTTTATAGTCTAGTAATGTTCAAATTGTTTCCACAGTCTCATACTTGTGTGGAAAGAGTTGTGGCATGAGGGGTTTCCACTGTGTACCTTCATATGTCTCTGTGACTGAGTGATAGAATCAGAAGTAAAGTAGGCCCATGGTCCTTAACGCCTGTGTATGCTCTGTGTTAATGTTGGGGAGGCTGTCAGTGCTGCTATGGGCCTAAAGCTTTTACTGTGGTGACATGCACCCTGCCATGGGTGCTGACGCCTCAGTAGGCCTTTGTATATTTTGAAGTGTGTTTCATCCTAACTTAGTTTAGCAGATGGTAATGTACAGTAAGAATTGAGTCAGACAGTAGTGGAATATGGATTTTGTTTGCCACTGTGTGTGTTTTGTGTGTGTGTGATTATGAGTGAGTGTGAGTGTGTGTGTGTATGTTCAGGGCATTGGGATGGTAAAATGAGATTACAATGGCATGTGGGGGTACCACACTAGGAGTGTGTGTGTGTGTGTGTGTGTGTGTGTGTGTGTGTGTGTGTGTGTGTGTGTGTGTGGGTGGGCGGGCGGGCGGTGCAGAAGGGAGGCATGGATAGGATCAGCTCTTATCTTGGCTGCCCAGTGCCACACGAGGTGTAACGCCACACCCACACTACCACACAGTGTGTTTGAACAGGCACACACACGCACACACACACACACACACACATACCATGAAATCGCTGTGCCATAGTTTAACTTGTATTATCTCCTGTTTTTCTATAGGACATGCAAATTAGATTAGCCTACTCTGTAGGCCTAATATTAGCGCATGCAAAATAAATAATAGAAATTCAGTTGAAAGCCGTATGCATTCATTTAAAAAAATGCTTTTCATTGAACAATTATTTGATGCTAGCGGCCATTGAAATTTAATGACAACTCTAATCTGGTAAATGAAACAACAGCTTCTTCATAAGAAGAATAATACTTTAAGTAAATGGTCACAATTTGTGACAGCCTTGCTGTTGTCCTTTGTCCTCTTACTATTACCTTCTGCCTGACACCGAAAACAAGTTGACTTCTTTTGTTGAAACCAGTCCAGATAAATTCAGTCTGTATTATATTATCATCTGTGTTTAGAATAGATGATCTATGTTCGATGCTTAGAATCATTAGAGAGGTGATTTTTTTTGTTATTTTGTTTTGCTCCTGATGGTACCTATAGTTATTTGCAATTTTTTGACATATTGATCAGTGAGTATGATGTTGTGACTGCTATGCTTGTGGCATTCATTTATTTCAGAATGATATGTATCTATGTTGGATCAGTGTCTTAGTGTTGCAATGAACTAGACACTTTTCAATAATTATTATTTTATTGCAGGTACTCACAATCTTGAAGGAAGTTTCAATAAATCGCGGCTTTTTCCCTCTCATTCCACTTCTCCTTCTTCCTTTCTTTTTTCATGTCGTTGCTAGGCAGATCCGCTGTCAGGTCACCGCTGGCGAACGCTTACTGTACTTCAACCCCTGAACCCTAAACATAGATTTACACCCTAGCACGCCTAGCAGATGAAGAACGAGACATCATAAAGATCAGCTAAGTGAAGAACTGCAGGGAGAAGGCAATAGAAACTCAAGAGCAAACAAGAAGGAATGGGAGGCAGCACTTGAGTTTTAACTGTAGAGAAATATGAATGGAAGGATGGACAGCAAGCGCAGCGACAGAGAAAGGGAGCGAGGGAGAGAGAGATGAGCGTAGGTAAGCTAAACTGGAAGAGACAGGCCTTGAAAAGGATCGGCCACGGTGTTGCCGCCGGTCAGGGCTGGTGGTCTCCAGGCTCAGATCTCAGAGCAGCTCGAACACGGCCGGCTCTCTGTCTGCACAGCTCCCTGACTGACATCCAGCGCTGTCCGACTCTCCTGTCTTTCAGCTCTTATAGCAGAACCTTCACCGGTATCACTTCACCTGGCGCAGCGCTATACATAAACCCACAGATTTGCTCTCAGCTCCATGCTGTACGAGTTAAATGAGACACCTGGCCATGTTGTTAGCCGTTTCAGATTCGTAACATGCTGGTAGATTTGAATTTGTCTACATGAGGCTAGATACTAGATAGATAATTTGAGTAGTCAGAATTTTAGGATGGTTTGAGAATTTGAGTATTACACACTTTGATTGGGTGTAATACAGTAGTTCTCTATGACATTGGAGTTTACTTTGAGTTTCTGGTCACTTGACATCTGTCAAATGGACAGATGTGGGATAAGCAAAAAACATTTTATTAAAAGTTTATTTTATACAATTATTGAAATGTGTCTCACCCCAGAAGACAGAACTTAATTTGAAGCATGATGTTTCATTGTAGCCTTGTTTTTTGTCCTTTTTTTACCCCACA
>NW_027281180.1:105000-108922 GCF_046629955.1 Centroberyx affinis | reverse complement strand
TGGTGAGAGAGAGAGTGAGAGACAGACGAGAGAGCAGAGAGAGAGAGAGAGAGAGACAGACAGAGACAGACAAAGAGAGAGAGAGAGAGACAGATAGAGAGAGAGTGAGAGACAGACAGAGAGAGAGAGACAGACAAAGAGAGAGAGAGAGAGAGAGACAGAGACAGACAAAGAGAGAGAGAGAGAGAGACAGAGACAGAGAGAGCGAGACAGATAGAGAGAGAGCGAGAGACAGAGAGAGAGCGAGAGACAGACAGAGAGAGAGACAGAGAGAGAGAGAGAGAGAGAGAGAGAGAGAGAGAGAGAGAGAGAGAGAGAGAGAGAGAGAGAGTGTGACAGACAGAGATAACTGGATTTAAGACTTTTTAACAGACGTGGGGACTCTTGAAAAACTCGTGAAAAATAAAGTTTTGTGTCAGTCAACAGTAAAACAAAAACAGATGCAGATTTATTGAAGGTTTGTCAGCAGACTAACATAACGTTAAGTTCCTCTAACCCAGGAGGAGGTCTGTGTTTGTTTATCGTTTGTCTTCCAGGTTTGATTTTCTGACAAAGTAGCACATGACAGCAGCGCTGTTCAGCAGTCGACCGGGAAGTCCCGGATGTCAGACTTTTCCCAGCAGCACCTGAACACAGCAGCTTCTTTCAAACTAGGAAAGTTTCCAGCCTGATATCGGCATTCTGATGCAGATAGCTGCTTCTCATTCAGTGAAGGATTATATTTACAGACTCCAGTTTGTTTTCTCAGCTGTTTGGAACTGAATGGGAAGTGAATGAGTCTGAGAGGTTTAGGAAAAACTGATTTAAAAATGTCTTTGATCCTGGAGCAGCAGGTAGAAAGAGATGGAAAATGTGAAAAATGGAACTGTCCTTTAAGGCTACAGTTACATTTACATGTTATTCATTTATGAAGTGAAGAGAGGAAGAAGAACTCTCTGTCCGTCATTCAGTGCATAGTGATGATGTCATCTTACGGGGACGGAGCTGTAGGCCAGGTTGTCACGGAGACAGGCGTCCTGCAGCTCGCTGCGCAGCGCCGTCACATGACGGCGCTGGGCGGAGACTTCCTGCTCCAGCCAGCCAATCCTGGAGCTGCAAGCCTGGTAGAGCTCTGAGAAGGTAGAGAGTAAACTCTGCAGAGAGAGAGAGAGAGAGATACAGAGAGAGAGGGGGGAAAATAAAGAACGATGAAACATGGAAGACAGGGATCAAGTAAATGATGGATAGAGGAAAGAAGGAAGGATGAAGAGATTTTTTTAAATTTAAGAACACAGGTGAAAATGAGAATTCACTTCAAAGGATGAATGGTGGAAAGAAGGAAAAGAAAAATAAAGAAAGGAAGATAAAGAAAAAGAAGATGCAAGAAAGAAAAAATGAAAGACAGGAAAGAACAAGAGCGAATGAGAGAAAGAAAAGAAAGCATTTATCTACCTGACACGCTGCTACCTCCGGACCTCCCATGATCCTCTCTGCCCCGCTCTGATCCAGGTGCACCCTGGGTAACTGCAGGGGGCGGGGCTGAGCTGACAGCGAGCGACGTGATTGGACGAGGCTGTCCCTGACCTGAGACAGACACCGGGTCACTTTATATGATACCAAGCTGTTACCTGGTGTGTGTGTGTGTGTGTGTGTGTGTGTGTGTGTTTCCTCACCTCTCTGTAGCTGCTTTCTGCTGCCTTCATGTAGCTGACCAGAGAATCCTTACTCCTAGGAAGGAAGGAAGGAACGAAGAGAGGAACAAAGGAACCAGAGAGAGGGAAGGAAGCAAGGAGAGAAAGGATGAGAAAGAAGGAAAGAAGAAAGGATGGAATGATAGAGGGAAGAAGAGAGGAAAGAATTTATTGAATTATTGTGATGTGTGTATAAACTCTGTGTGTGTGCAGTGTGTGTGTGTGTGTGTGTGTGTGTGTGTGTGTGTGTGTGTGTGCAGTGTGTGTTCATTGTGTGCAGTGTGTGTGTAGTGAATGTGTGCAGTGTGTGTGCAGTGTGTGTATGTGTGCAGTGTGTGCAGTGTCTGTACAGTGTGTGTGTGTGCGTACAGTGTGTGTGCAGTGTGTGTTCAGTGTGTGCAGTGTGTGTGTGTGCAGTGTGCGTATGTGCAGTGTGTGCTGTGTGTACGTACAGTGTGTGTGTTTGCAGTGTGTGTGTTTGCAGTGTGTGTGTGTGCGTACAGTGTGTGTGTGTGCAGTGTGTGTGTTCAGTGTGTGCAGTGTGTGCAGTGTGTGTGTAGTGTGTGTGCAGTGTGTGTGTTCAGTGTGGGCAGTGTGTGCTGTTTGTGTGCGTACAGTGTGTGTGAAGTGTCTGTGTGCAATGTGTGTGTAGTGTGTGTGTGTGCAGTGTGTGCAGTGTGGGCAGTGTGTGCTGTTTGTGTGCGTACAGTGTGTGTGAAGTGTCTGTGTGCATTGTGTGTGCAGTGTGTGTGCTTACAGTGTGTGTGTGTGCAGTGTGTGTGCAGTGTGTGTGCAGTGTGTGCGGTGTGTATGTGTGTGCAGTGCGTGTGTGTGTGTGCGTGCAGTGTGTGTGTGAAGTGTGTGTGTGCATTGTGTGTGCAGCGTGTGCTTACAGTGTGTGTGTGTAAAGTGTGTGTGCAGTGTGTGTGCAGTGTGTGTGCAGTGTGTGTGCAGTGTGTGTGTGCGTGCAGTGTGCGCGTGCAGTATGCGCAGTGTGCAGTGTATGCAGTGTGTGTTTTTAGTGTATGTGTGCGTAGTGTGTGTGTGCAGTGTGTGGGTGCAGTGTGTGTGCAGTGTGCAGTGTGTTTGTGTGCAGTGTTTGTGTGCAGTGTGTGCTGTTTGTGTGCGTAGTGTGTGTGTGTGTGTAGTGTGTGTGTGCATTGTGTGTGCAGTGTGTGTGCTTAGTGTGTGTGTGTGTGTGCAGTGTGTGCGTACAGTGTTTGTGTGCAGTGTGTGTGTGTTTGTGCAGTGTGTGTTTGTGCAGTGTGTTTGTGTGTGTTTGTCTGTGTGTGCAGTGTGTGCTGTTTGTGTGCGTAGTGTGTGTGTGTGTGTGCAGTGTGTGTGTGTGCATTGTGTGTGCAGTGTGTGTGCTTACAGTGTGTGTGTGTGTGCAGTGTGTCTGTAGTGAATGTGTGCAGTGTGTGTGTGTTTACAGTGTGTGTGTGTGTGTGTGTGCAGTGTGTGTGTGCTTACAGTGTGTGTGTGTGCAGTGTGTGTGTGCAGTGTGTGTGTGCATGTGCAGTGTGTGTGTGTCTGTGTGCAGTGTGTGCAGTGTGTGCATTGTGTGTGTGTGTGCAGTGTGTAGTGTGTCTGCAGTGTTTGTGTGCAGTGTGTGCAGTGTGTGTGTGTGTGTAGTGTGTGCAGTGTGTGCCTAAAGTGTGTGTGTGTGTGCAGAGTGTGTGTGCAGTGTGTGTGCGTATGCAGTGTTTGCGCAGCGTGTGTGTGCGTGCAGTGTGCAGTGTGTGTTTTTAGTGTATGTGTGTGTGCAGTGTGTGTTTTTTGTGTATGTGTGTACAGTGTGTGTGCAGTGTGTGCAGTGTGTGTGTGCAGTGTGTGTATGTGCAGTGAATGTGTGCAGTGTGTGTGTTCAGTGTGTGCAGTGTGAGCAGTGTGTGTGCAGTGTGTGTGTGCAGTGTGTGCGTACAGTGTGTGTGCAGTGTGTGTGTGCAGTGTGTGCTTACGGTGTGCTTGTGTGCAGTGTGTGTGTGCGTACAGTGTGTGTGCAGTGTGTGTTCAGTGTGTGCAGTGTGTGCAGTGAATGTGTGCAGTGTGTGTGCAGTGTGTGTGTGCAGTGTGTGCGTACAGTGTGTGTGCAGTGTGTGTGCGCAGTGTGTGCTTACGGTGTGTGTGTGTGCTTGTGTGCAGTGTGTGTGTGCAGTGTGTGTGTGCGTACAGTGTGTGTGCAGTGTGTGTTCAGTGTGTGCAGTGAATGTGTGCAGTGTGTGTACAGTGTGTGTGCAGTGTAGGCAGTG
>NW_027281180.1:0-100000 GCF_046629955.1 Centroberyx affinis | reverse complement strand
CAACGCCCTCGACCCCCTGGCCAGCGTGCTCCACCGCTTCACCGCCAGCACCGCGCACACACTCCTCCTCCAGCGCCTCGCCGCCTCCCCCCTCCTTCCTCTTCCTCCTCCCTCCTCCTCCTCCTCCTCCTCATCTTCCTCGCCTCCCAGGGCGCCGGCCAGCAGCCTCACCTCCCGCTCCAGCGCCTCCCGCTCCTCCAGCCGGCCCGCCAGGAGGGTCTTCTGGGCGGAGAGGGAGCGCAGGCGGCCCAGGCTGTGGGCCAGCGCTCCGGCCAGCAGGCAGCCGGCCCACCGGAAGCGGGCCGAGTCCCTGCGGCTCCGGGCGAGGAGACCCCGCAGCCCCGAGAGGTCGGAGGTCAGGGAGGAGACCTGATCCTGGAGAGAGTCCACCTGGGAGCGGCAGAGCTGAGGGAGAGAGAGAGAGAGGGAGAGAGAGAGAGAGAGAAAGAGACACAGAGAGAGGGAGACAGAGAGAGGGAGACTCAGACTCAGACTCCCTGAGATCTGCCAGCTGGTCAGGAGACTGACTGATACAGACCAACCTCAGACCAAAAACCAAATTATACAACAAACAAAATATACATATCTGGAACATTGGACAAATCAAACACAAAACAAACGTAATTGCTATCTGTCCCTAAACCGTAAATATAAATCCTGAGCAGATCCAGACTGAGTGACCACAGTCTGGCCGTAGAGAAAGGAGGACAGAAGAAGTCCTGGCTACCAAAAGAGCAACGAATATGCGGTCACTGCACAACAGGTGAGGTGGAGACAGAGATGCACTTCCTCTTGAAATGTGACAAATATAATCTAATTAGAGCAGAATACTTAGAAATTTGAATTATTAATCCCCAACTTCAATAAACTGAATGAAAGTGCCCAACAGCAGATCCTGCTGGAGAGGGACAGGCAGCAGGTCCAGCTGCACAGAGACCGCCTGTCACAGACTGAGGGACTGAGACCACAATGATCATCTGGACCTATAGTACTCACTACTGTTTGTTTACGTATTGTTATAATTGTTATAATTATTATTTTAATACTGTTATTGTTGTATTATATTATTCTAAGACTGTACTAATAATAGTGTCATACTCTGTAGTATTACAATACTAGTACAATTCCTATTTGATGTATTTTACTAGCAGAACTGATTCTGTCTTGTTCAGTAATGTATTCATTGTTTACTTTGTTGTTAGATCAGTTGTATTCTTTTGTTGATTGTCCTGAGACGCTTTGGCAATTTTGTTGTTATGACATTCATGCCAATAAAGCAAACTGAACTGAAATTGAATTGAATTGAGAGAGAGAGAGGGAGAGAGAGACAGAGAGAAAGAGAGGGAGAGAGGGAGACAGAGACAGAGAGAGAGAGAGGGAGACAGAGAGGGAGAGAGAGAGGGAGACAGAGACAGAGAGAAAGAGAGGGAGACAGAGAGAGAGCGAGAGGGAGAGAGAGAGGGAGACAGAGACAGAGAGAGAGGACAGAGAGAAAGCGAGGGAGACAGAGAGAGAGAGGGAGAGGGAGAGAGAGAGGGAGACAGAGAGAGACAGAGAGAGAAAGAGAGGGAGACAGAGAGAGAGAGAGGGAGAGGGAGAGAGAAGTAGAGAGAGAGAGTTAGCATGGAGCCTGCTATTACTCAACATAGTGGATGCTAAAGTGTTAGCATGGAGCCAATGATCTAAGGGGAACACATGGATGATTTTGGTCTCAAGTGTGTGTGTGTGTGTGTGTGTGTGTGTGTGTGTGTGTGTGTGTGTGTGTGTGTGTGTGTGTGTTTACCTGCAGCTCGCTCTGCAGCTGTGTGACAGTGTGTGTGTGTGTTGGCTCTTCCAGGCCTCCTCCCTCCGCCTCACGCTCTCCTCCAGACGAGACAACACACACTCCTGACTGCGCTGCAGCTCCCGCACACACACACTCTTCTCACACACACTCTCCAGCTGGGCGACCTGGAGAGAGGGAGAGAGAGAGAGAGACAGAGAGAGGGAGAGAGAGAGAGAGAGAGAGAGAGGAGAGAGAGAGAGAGAGAGACAGAGGGGGGGGGAGAGAGAGAGAGAGAGAGAGAGACAGAGAGAGAGAGAGCGAGAGAGAGCAAGAGAGAGAGAGAGAGACGGAGAGAGGGGGAGAAAGAGAGAGAGACAGAGAGGGAGAGAGAGACACAGAGAGAGGGAGAGAGAGAGAGACAGAGAGAGGGAGAAATTGAATTGAATTGAATTGAATTGAATTGAATTGAATTGAATTGAACTGAGAGAGACAGAGAGAGGGGGAGAGAGACAGAGAGAGAAAGACGGAGAGGGGGGAGAGAGAGACAGAGAGAGAGGGAGAGAGAGGGAGAGAGACAGAGAGAGGGGGAGAGGGAGAGAGACAGAGAGAGGGGGAGAGAGAGACGGAGAGAGGGGGAGAGAGAGACAGAGAGAGACAGAGAGGGAGACAGAGAGAGGAGGAGAGAGAGAGAGCAAGAGAAAGACAGAGAGAGAGACAGAGAGAGACAGAGAGAGAGGGAGAGAGAGAAACAGAGAGAGGGGGGAGAGAGAGACAGGGAGAGAGAGAGACAGAGAGAGGGGGAGAGAGAGACAGAGAGAGAGACAGGTAGAGGGAGAGAGAGTGAGAGGGAGAGAGAGAGACAGAGAGAGAGAGAGAGAGTGGGAGGGAGAGTGAGAGAGAGAGACAGATAGAGGGAGAGAGAGAGACAGAGCGAGAGGAGAGACTAGCTGGTCATGATAGTAACAGTAACAGGAACAGTGGCAATAGTAATCAGAACATTAGTAGTAGCAGTGGTAAAAGAAACACTCACCCGCTCGCTGGCCTTGCGGAGGTCAGAGGTCAGCTGGTCGGCCTGTTCGGTGATGACATCACACAGCTCCGCCCAGGAGAAGTTACCCAGGATGCTCTGGGGCTGATCCAGCAGCACGCAGCCGGCCAGCAGGCGCTGGTACAGACAGTAGAGGAAGGACAGACAGGCCTACACACACACACACACACACACACACACACACACACAGCCTCTCAGTGTGATAACAGTCTCATAACCAGTTTAATGAAATGATGTTTCCAACATAATGACATCATACTGGTCTCTAATACAACGACACACTGTTCTCACAGAGGGGGTAGAGAGAGAGAGAGAGAGAGCAGAGAGCGAGAGAGTAGGAGAGAGGGAGAGAGAGAGATGGAGAGAGAGACAGAGGCAGAGGGAGAGAGAGACAGTGGGGAGGAAGAAAGAAAGAAAGAGTGCAATGAGGATGAGAGAGAGACAGAGAGAAATGAGACGCAGAGAGGTAGAGAGAGAGTTTCTTTATTCTACTTGCTTTGCTTTGGCAAGTAAACATATTTCCCATGACAATAAAGCCCCTTTGAATTGAATTGAATTGAATTGAATTGAGAGAGAGAGAGAGAGATGGAAAAAAGGAGGGAGAGAGAGAAGTACAGGAGAGATGGGAAAAGGAGAGATGGAGAGAGAGAGAAAGACATTGAGGGAGAAAAAAGGAGGGAGAAAGCTATAAGGAGAGAAAGTGGAGAGAGGAGGTAGAGGGACTATAAGAAAATGACAGAGAGAGAGAGAGAGAAAGAGGGAGAGAGGGAGAGAGCGAGAGAGAGAGAAAGAGGGAGAGAGAGAGAGAGAGATAAATAGGTTTATGTGAGTACCTTAGACTCTTTCTGGTAGTGGTCAGTTATCTTCTGGACCTCTGCTGTCCTCTCCTCCCTCTCCCTCTCCCTCTCTCTCTCCCTCTCTCTCTCCTTCTCCTCCTCTCCTCCTTCTCGCTCTCCCTCTCCTCTCTCTCTCTCTCCAGGGCGAGCCGGGCGGCCCGCAGCTCTGCCCGGAGACCGCGGCTCTGCGTCGACCAATCGGAGCTCTCCTGCTGCAGACAGGTCACCTCCTCCCTCAGGGTGATCGACACCTGCTCCGACTCCTGTAGAGAGAGAGAGAGGGGGGAGAGAGAGAGGAGAGAGAGAGAGAGAGGGAGAGAGAGAGAGAAGGAGAGAGAGCGAGAGGGAGAGAGAGACAGAGGGAGAGAGAGAGAGAGAGAGAGAGAGAGAGAGGGGAGAGAGACAGAGAGAGAGAGGGAGAGAGAGGGAGAGAGAGAGAGGGAGAGAGAGGGGGGGAGAGAGAGGGAGAGAAAGAGAAGGAGAGAGTGAAAGAGTTAGAGAGGGAGAGAGAGAGGGAGAGAGTGAAAGAGTTAGAGAGGGAGAGAGAGAGGGAGAGCGAGAGAGAGAGGAGAGAGGAGAGAGAGAGAAGGAGAGAGAGCGAGAGAGAGAGAGAGAGAGGGGGGGGAGGGGGGGGAGAGAGAGAGATGATGAATCTTGGTTCAGGTAGAGGTTCACAAATGTTCAAAATGGCCGCCGTGTCACTAAAGGTCAACACGAGTCCTGGAGGAGGAGGTTCACACACTTTCCAGGCCTGGAATCAGAAAAAAAGAGCATCAGTGTTTACCGCCATCTGCCTCTTCTGATCTGAGGTCAGCTGTTGCAGAGTCCGGTTCTCCTCCTGCAGTCTCTCTGAGGCGAACAGCAGATCCTGGACCTGCCGGGGGAAAAGAAGATATTAGACACTACAAGCAGGGAAAACAGAGGAGAAAAAAGAAGAAGATATTAGACCAGAAGAAACAAAATACAACCAGGAGGAGATAGTAGTAAAAAAAAGAGTATATTAGAGCAGGAGGAAACACACCACAACCAGGGAAAAGACAGGATTTAGGAGAAGAGAGGAGGAAAATAATGATGAATATCATATTAACAGCAGGTAAACTCATAATACTACCATTAATTAACATTTCACAACTGATCATTGAACCCCGGAAACGACGACATTGGATGTTGGATTGTGTGTGTGTGTGTGTGTGTGTGTGTGTACCTGCTTGCTGCTCTCCTCCAGTCTGTGCTGGTAGCTGCAGAGTGTCGTCTTCAGCAGCTGCAGCACGACAGCAGAAGGACTCCGACTCCCATCATCCTTCACTGCAGAGCTACAGTCTGCAGACTCTGGACTCACAGAGGGAGAGAGAGAGAGAGAGAGAATGAACACTTAACTATTCTGACTGAACGGTACTGCTAGTTCTAGTGTGTCTCCACATTAAGACCACATTTCCCATCAGCCCCGTTGCTTCCTGAAGAGGATCAACATGTTGGAAGTGATTGATTGAATGAGACATTTTTAAGAGAGAAGACTGGATCCTCAACTACAGATTAATGCATGTGTGTATAAGCCCCAAACACACACACACACACACACACACACACACAGTTCCTACCTGTGTTGCTGTGTCGTTGGAGTGTTTCTCTGATCTCCTTCATGCAGCTCATATGGACGTTTTCTGTATGGGACTGCCTCTTAGCAGCCTACACACACACACACACACACACACACACACACACACACACACACACACACACACACACACACAAAGAGGAAATGGGGAGTAAATAACCTGGTTTACATAGAAAAACATTAATGGATAAATGTTGATGTTTTAAAATGCTGAAGTGTGTTTGTGTGTGTGTGTGTGCGCGTCACCTCCTCCAGCAGTGTGTGTGTGTTGGCGTGCAGTCTCCTCTCCTCCTCCAGCCTGTCTGTGAGGTCAGAGGTTGTCTTCCTCTCCGTTTCCAAGGCAGCGCTCAGGTCGGACTGACACTGCTGGTGCTCCTTCTGCAGCCTGCACACACACACACACACACACACAGACACACACACACAACTGATGAAATCATAACAGTTTATTTAAACATTACAAATCTAAAATTATAACGTGAACACACACATTTGAGCACATTTATAATTATAATAATAAATTATAATGTATAAACAGACACCTTTAACCACATAGTTAGTTCATTTAAATATTAAAAACATATTATAATTATAATTATAATATGTAATAGTGTAATATCTAAACACACACTGGTGACTGCAGAACAGCTCATTTAAACATTAAAAATATAATACTATGAGACCGCACACCATTAAACATTAATGATGTAAATTCTACCAGGAACAGTCAGGTGTTGTTTGTGTTGTTGTTGGTGTTGTTGTTTGTGTTGTTGGGTGTTGTTGTTGCTGTTGGCATTTGTGTTGTTGTTTGTGTTGTTGTTGGCATTTGTGTTGTTGTTGGTGTTATTGTTGGCCTTTGTGTTGTTGGAATTTGTGTTGTTGTTTGTGTTGTTGTTGTTGTTGTTGTTTGTGTTGTCCGTGTTGTTGTCGGTGTTGTTTGTGTTGTCGGTGTTGTTGTCGGTGTTGTTGTTTGTGTTGTTGATGTTGTTGTTGGTGTTGTTGTTTGTGTTGTAGGTGTTGTTGTCGGTGTTGCTGTCTGTGTTGTTGTTGGTGTTGTTGTTTGTGTTGTTGTCTGTGTTGTTGTTTGTGTTGTTTGTGTTGTTGTTTGTGTTGTTGTCTGTGTTGTTGTTTGTGTTGTTGTCTGTGTTGTTGTTTGTGTTGTTGTCTGTGTTGTTGTCTGTGTTGTTGTTTGTGTTGTTGTCTGTGTTGTTGTCTGTGTTGTTGTTTGTGTTGTTGTCTGTGTTGTTTATGTTGTTGTTTGTGTTGTGTTGTCACCGCTGCAGCTGCTCTCTCTCCTGGCCGTACGCTCGCTCCACCTCTCTGAACTGAGAGCGCAGCAGCTCCAGGCTGGACAGCGCCTCCTGGTGTCCGGACCGCTCCACCGCCACCGCCGCCTCCAGGTCCCGGGCCCGCAGCTGCACACACACACACACACACACACACACACACACACACTTGTAGTAAGCATCAACACATCTCACTTGGCTTAATTTCACAAAAAAACATTCAGTATTATTTACATGAACGACAAAATTAGTTACCGAACTACACTACCCAGCATGCTTTTAGCTAGCTGGAATGTTCCAATTTGTGTGTGTGTGTGTGTGTGTCACCTGGACGATCTCAGAGTTGAACTTGGACTCCAGGTGAGCGGCTCGCTCTGCCTCGATGTTCGACTCCAGAGACTTTAACCTCTGATCTGACAGCTGAGAGGGAGGGAGAGAGAGAGAGAGAGAGAGAGAGAGAGAGAGAGAGAGAGAGAGAGGGAGAGAGAGAGAGAGAGAGAGGGAGAGAGGGAGAGAGAGAGACGGAGAGAGAGAGAGAGAGAGAGAGGGAGAGAGAGAGAGAGAGAGAGGGGGAGAGAGAGGGAGAGAGAGAGAGAGAGAGGGGGAGAGAGAGGGAGAGACATAGAATATCAACAGACATTATTATTATTACAGTATTGAGCACTGAAGTTGCCATTTGTCATTTTTTCTCCTCCACCTCTCTCTCCTCTTTCTGTCACTTCTTTGTCTCCTTCCTCCTTCCCTCTCTTCCTTCCTCACCCCTCCCAATCTCTCTCTCCCTCACTCTTTCATCCCTTCTTCTCTTCCTCCTCCTCCCTCGGCCCTTCTCTCCTCCTTTCCTTATCTCTCCTCCCCCTGTCCCTCTTGTCTCCCTCCCTCCTTTACTCCTCCCTCTCTCTCTCTATCTTCCCTGTTTCCTCCCTCCTTCACCTCCTCTTTTCCTCCCTATTTCCTTCTCTCCTTCCCTCCTCCCTGCCTCCTTCACTGCCCTCTTCTCTTCCTCCTTGCATCGCTCTCATCTCCTTCCTCTCTCCCCCCTCCTCCTCTCTCTCTCTCTCACCTCCTTCTCTCTCCTGCTCCTCTCCTCTCTCTCCGTCAGGTATTTCAGCTCGTTGGCTTGTCGCATGTTTGCCTCGGCCTCCTTCTCTTTCTCCTTCTGCACCTCCGCCATCCTCCTCTCCGACGCCTCCAGGGCCTCCTCCTGCTCCTGGAGAGAGAGAGAGAGGGAGAGAGAGAGAGAGAGAGAGAGTGAGAGAGAGAGAGAGAATGAAAAACAAACATGATTACATTTGATGAAACTGCCACAAAATATTAAGTGTAAGTTTATGTGTGTGTATCTGTGTGTGTGTGTGTGTGTAGGTGTGTGTGTGTGTGTGTGTGTCACCTGCAGCAGCTGGTGCAGTCGTTGGTTCTCGGAGCTGACGCTCTGCACCAGCCGGTCTCGCTCCTCCACTTCCTGCTGCAGTGCATGCTGGTCCTCGTCCCTGGCCTGCCGCGTGAAGTCCAGAGCTTTCTGCAGGTCCAGCACCGTCTGCTGGAGCTCTGCTGCACGCACTGCACACACACACACACACACACACACACACACACACACACACACACACACACACACACACACACACACACACACACACACACACACAAAATACCATATGATACAGTATTTCTGTTGTTGATCTAAAAGCACCTGCATTTAATTCTCATTGAGCTGCATTTATTTCTTAAACTACATTGTTGTCTGAACAGGTTTTAAAAGTACTACTACTACTACTACTACTACTACTACTACTACTACTACTACTACTACTACTACTACTTGTTCTACTACTTGTTCTACTACTACTGCTGCTACGGTTCGTTCAGATTTCGGGCTACAAAGCAACAGAAAATCGTTCATTTTCACTGGAAGCTCCAAACTCCAGAGTGGGAAATGCAGCAGCTAAAACTGAAGGTCAGCTGTTTTTCCGCTATGATGAGTCAGCGAATCGCGAACCAATCAAGAGTAGAGGGAAGCTAGGTTACTTTATTTACTCAAATGAATTGAACTGACAAGAACAATTATTTGCTAAATAAAATAAAAAGGAGACAAATGCAAAGCCATGACAGTTTGACATTATTAGTTGCTGAACCAACGTGACGACAACATGAACCGGCAACACTTTGCTGCTACATTGGCGGCAACGTAGCTCGGCACACCAGACTGTTTAGTAGCTTCTGTAGCCCGTAATGTAAACGCAACCATTACTACTCTGCAGTGTCAGTGTCAGTGGAGCTGTGCCGTACCGCTCAGCCTGTGGTTTTCCTCCTCTCAGCTCGCTGGCTCTCTCGGCTTCTCTCCGGCTCACAGCCAGGTCAAACTCCACCGTCTGTCTGTGAGCTTCTCCTCTCTCCACGGCGGAGCGCAGCCGGGCGAGCTGGGCCTGCAGGCCGGACAGCTGCAACACACACACACACGCAAACACACACACACACACCTCCAACATCAACCTGGCTCTGACACTGCAAAAACAAAAGGCTTCATCCTGAAACGTTATATATATCCACTTTGGAACCTCTATAATATTCAAAAGTGAGAGTAAGAGTCAGATTTTTCACATCAAATAAGACTTTTCAAATCTCATTTAGGAACCAAATTCCTCAAACTCTCTGGACTATTAAGAAAGGTTTTCTGCTGTTTATTAGGGCTGCAACTAATGATTATTTTCACTGTCGATTATTTTCTCGATTAATCGATTAGTTGTTTGGTCTATAAAATGTCAGAAAATGTGGATCAGTGTTTCCCAAAGCCCAAGATGACGTCCTCAAATGTCTTGTTTTGTCCACAACCCAAAGATATTCAGTTTACTGTCATAGAGGAGGAAAGAAACCAGAAAATATTCACATTTAAGAAGCTGGAATCAGAGAATTTTGACTCATTTTTCTTTAAAAATTACTCAAACCGATTAATCGATTATCAAAATAGGTGGCAATTAATTTAATAGTTGACAACGAAACAATTAATCGATTAATCGTTGCAGCTCTAAACGTTATATATATCCACTTTGGAACCTCTATAATATTCGAAAGTGAGAGTAAGAGTCACATTTTTCACATCAAATAAGATTTTTCAAATCTCATTTAGAAACCAAATTCCTCAAACTGTCTGGACTATTAAGAAAGGTTTTCTGCTGTTGACATATGAGAGCTTTGGTTCCTGAATGAATCTCCTTCTTTTGAACAAAGTGACAGCTTCTATGACAAAATGACCACAAAATTAAACCAAGTGATGGTACTTCTTAAAGGACAGTAGGGAACTTAAAGCTGCTCTGTGTATCATTTTAACCACGTTCATGTGAGACATTAGTATAGAGTATTAGTAGACAATGAACAGCCTCTACTCTGCATCCTCCATTGTTTCTCCTTCACCTGGTGGATCTGGAGGGAAATCTGCTGGATCGCTTTACGGCACAAAACAGGAAGAGGTTCTGTTCTTCCAGAGCAAACGGAGCTAAAGCTGAAAGAGTTTCTGGCAGCAGATGGTGGAAGGAGGGAAAGGAAGGCGGAGAAGAAGCAACGGGGCTGATGGGAAATGTAGTCTCAATGTGGAGAAAACACTAAAACTAACAATACTGCTGGTGTGAGATCAGAGGAGATCAGTCGTTTCTCACCTCCTGGTTGTGGACGGATTTCAGCTCCAGTTTGTCTTTCTCCAGCTGGTTCACTCTCCATCTCAACCCCTCCTCCCCCTCCCTCTCTCTCTTCCTCCTCCTCCCACTCTTCCCCTCTCTCTCCTCCCCCTCGCTTCCTCTCGCTTCCTCCTCCTTCTCCTCCTCCTCCCTCCTTCCCGCGTCTCCTCCCTGCTCCTCTTTCTGCTGCAGGGCGGAGATGATCTCCTTCAACCTGGAGAAAAAAAAATAGAAAAGCGTTGTTCATAAATGATCATACTGTCTGAGCTTTGTTGAATTATTCCAAAATAAAACAAAATTAAAAATCAGATAAGATAAAAAAGGATAATAAGGGATAAGAGCACAAAATAGTACTCAGGTGAATTACTGAATTATTTAAATTAAGTTAAACAAATTCATACATGAGTAATCTGGCAGATTAAATGTGTTTAGCTGTGAAATAAAATATGGGAATGGTTTCTACACAAGTGCACAATGTAGACTATGTCAGAGGGAACAGGTGCATTAGATGTGCTGTATTATATTCTTTTATCTTCATAATATATCACAACATGCTCTACCATAATTGAAACAGTTGAAAGGGGGGAAAGTCACGTTTTACAACAGCAAACATTTTGTGTTGACATCAAGTTACAAAGTAAGTAATTCAGTGCATCACAGCATATCTTAATAATAAGTTATTTAAATATAACATTTTTATTTATCTTGTAAAGCTACCTAAGTAATTAGTAAGTCGGTTTTCATAAGTTAACTAAAAATAATAATTATTATTATTATTATTAGTAGTAATAGTAGTAGTGGTACTTGTAATAGTAGCAGTATTACTATAGATATAAATCAGATGAATCAGCTCCTGTGTATTTGTACTAACCAGTGGTGGAAGAAGTACTCTGATCCTTTACTTAAGTAAAAGTACCAATACAAATACTCCATTACAAGTAAAAGTCCTGCATGAAAAATCCTACTTAAGTAAAAGTACATAAGTATTAGCAGCAAAATGTAGTTAAAGTATTAAAGTAAAAGTAGTGGTTTGGTCCCTCTGACTGATATTTTATTATATATGACATCATTAGATTATTAATACTGAAGCATCAGTGTGTAAGCAGCATGTTACTGTTGTAGCTGCTGGAGGTGGAGCTAGTTTGAACTATTTTTTATACAGTTAGCTAGTTTAGTCCAGTGGTTCCCAACCTAGGGGTTGGGCCCCTCCAAAAGGTCACCAGATAAATCTGAGGGGTCGTGAGATGATTAATGGGAGAGGAAAGAAGAAAAAACAAAGTTCTGATACACAAATCTGTTTTCAGTTTTTGGACTTTTTCTCTAATCTTTGATTTTTGATGAAATATTGGATCATTTGAACATTTATTGAAATGAAACCATGTGAGGTTTAGAGGGAAAAATCACTATTTGGTGGAGCTGTTAACAACTCATAGACATCTGAAATGTGACCCGATTACACACTGCTTTTTGTAAGATGTCAAAAGCCAAAAAGGTTGGAAACCACTGGTTTCATCTTTAACAATGTGTTGTATTTTAAAAGCTTGTTATATTATCCATAGTGTCAAATCTCCATCTGAAAAGTAACTAAAACTGTCAAATAAATGTAGTGGAGTAGAAAGTACAATATTTCCCTCTGAAATGTAGTGGAGTAGAAGTATAAAGTAGCATCAAATGGAAATACTCAAGTAAAGTACAAGTATCTCAAAATTGTACTTAGTTACTTTCTACCACTGGTACTAACAGAAAAGTAATAATGTATAACGTATATGTAGCTTTATCGTTAAACTCCCAGTTCCCACCTCGCTATCTCCTCCTCGGAGCTCTTGTTTTTGGGTCTCGGGTGTGAAGCCCGCAGCTCCGCCCGGCTCTGCCCGCTCTCCTGCCGCCTGGCCCGGTCAGGCTGCCGCCGCCGCGCCGCCGCTGCTTCAGTCGGCATACTGAAGGTTTAATTCCCCTGGAGATGTAGGAAACCTATTATTCATGAATCAAAGTGATGGTTGGAGCCCAGAATCCATCGGCTACCTCCATTTGTTTTTCTTACGCACTTATTTAACTAACATTAACAACTGAACAATCGGTTAACGTTACTGGGATCTAACTTAGCTAACGTTCGTCTAACTAGCCGTTATCGAACTCATTTTCATGTCAACCGTTACTTTGCTGACAAAAGGGGAAACTGCAGAGACCCTGGAGGCTGTTTCGGTGCCGGAGGAGGCCGGTTGCTTGGCTCTCGTTGCCTTGCCAGCGGACGCACTCAGCCTGCAGCCCGTTCACCTGCCGTTCTGCCTCGTACGGAGAGAGCGGACCGCCGGACTCCATTACAAAATCTGACACTTAAATGTTTTCTTGCTTATCGGCAAAAGTACGTACCAAGTAGAGCAGTCGTTAAGGCATTTTAGGAATTATTAGAATCCGCTTTTCAAGTCGGCATGCATACAACACACCAAGCAGCACATATTTCAACAGAATTTCAACTTTAAGAAGTCACAATCTTCTTTCACCGAAATAAATACAGCGGCGGTAACGTTACCGAGCAGTGTCAACATTTTTAAAACTATATTATATTGTAATAACGTGCTGCTTTGGTGGATTATCTGTATGCCGAATTTACCGGAATACCCAAATAATTCGCAGAAGCTCTTAAGTCATGTTCTACCATCTTTGTAAGTTTTTCAGTCAACAAGACAGCCTTAAACTGGCAGATTTTGACGGTATCTTCATACGAAGATACGACACAAACAAAGGCGCTTACACGGTCAACAGCCAACAACAACTACTTTGTAAGCTCCAAAGAACAACTTAAACCAGCTTTAATTGGTTTGGGAATGTCAACACTGCGTATTCGTATCACAATTTTAAATTGAAAAGTGGATGACTGTTACTGTGAAACTATTATAAACACTTACTGCAGCATTTCTCCAAAAGCCGTTTGAATCTGACGCCATCTTTAGCGTCTAGAAATGACGCTAGATGATCAACGTCATTTCCGCTTTACTCGTCCTAGCCTCTGGATTGGCTGAATCGGGGTGGTGACGCTTTTAAAGAGCCTCGTAAACAGCAGTTCTGTCAAACTGTAAATAAAGGCTTTTGTCATGGCAAGAAGTTGTAACAAAGTATGGATCATAAAAGATGAAGACACAAAAAGAGAAAAAAACAGAGGGTTGAAATTAAAAAAATCCACATAGATAGAAGAACAGAGGATAATTATATAGACAAAAAGTAGATAAGTACAAGTCATTTTCTTATAGAGTGAATGATTACAAAGGGAAGAAATTGAAATTAGATGATATTAGATGAGACTTTAAAAACTCTGTGGTGAAACTGGCTTGTTGCAGGAGCAGAGAACAGGACCTACATAAGAATAAGACAAACAGTTGTAGTGACACATCTTCTGATGCTAAGCTAGGGCCAGCAGGGGTTGTAACCAATTCAGTGGTCTGTCCACGGACCACTGGTCTCTACTGGACCACTGGTTACTATCACTAGGGGGCGCTGATCGGTTGCTGTCCGGACCAGATAGTGAGTGGTCCGTGGAGTGGTCCTTGCGGTCCTAATCCACCTTCTACCTTCTCTCTCCTTCTTTGGCTGTGTTGGAAACACTTGATTTGATTCTTTTAATGCAATGCATTTTGCTTGTTCTTTTATATGAATTTTATCTTTTTCACTTTGTCTCGATGCTTTTAATGTTTTATGTAAAGCACTTTGAATTGCCTTGTTGCTGAAATGTGCTATAGAAACAAACTTGCCTTGCCTTGCCTTTTGTTAGCCGAATAAATGTCAGAAATAATAATCCTTTGTCTATTAAATATACTCTATTATCGATTATGCCTATATTCTTATTGTTGCACTGTATTTTGCAGTTTGTGTGATTATACCCAGATAATGATAGATCGATCGATCGATCGATCGATCTATCTATCTATCTATCTATCTATCTATCTATCTATCTATCTATCTATCTATCTATCTATCTATCTATCTATCTATCTATCTCCATCTAGGATCTCTAACTGTCCATGACTGGTATTTTGAAGACAGTGTCAATATAGCTAAGTTTATCCTGGTCGGCGACACAGTGTGATTAATGACAGACCACTTTGTTACTACCACAGACTAGTCGTTGGGGTTGTGCAATAAATGTATTTGTGTTATTTCGTTATTTTTGATAGTAGGACCAGGACTAGACTCCACGGACCACTCACTAACTGGTCCAGAGGTTGTGCGGACCACAACCGACCACTAGCTTAAGCGCCCCCTAGTGGTAGTACCCAGTGGGTCATATTAGCAACCTGTGGTCTGTGGACAGACCACTGAATTGGATACAACCCAATTATCACCAGGTACTGGAGCTCCTACTCTATACCGCTCTATAGATAGTCTGCATCCTTCCAACTTCAAATGTTAGTGGCCCAAAATGGCAGGAAGAGGAGATAAGAGTTTGAATTTTGAGGACTTCATTACCCAGAAATCCTGTGTGATGAGGTCAGTAAACTAAATGTGTCCTACTAAGGGTGTGAGGTGGATTGGAGGAAGAAGAGACTTTTGGATTTCCCACTTCAGTTTGGATCGGTCAGATTTCCCACCAGTGAGCAAACTGACAGCAGAATTGAATGTGGACAAACAGGGAGAGTCAGTAGTACATTTTTATTTTGTACAAAAATATCCATCTGTTCCTGTAAAAGCCCAAAACCAAGTAATTGATCAAACCATAATAATTCACCATAATGTAATAAAATCAAATGTTAGAAAGTCCATAATGTAATAAAAATCCAATAACGTGATACAATCTTGAACCTGTGATATAATAGCTTTTTTGTCCATGAAGTAATAACTTCTTATGTTGTTATAATGTAATAACATTAACCAGGAGGAAAGGAGGAAGTAGAGGAAGAAAGGACACGGTAGAGGAGGAGAGGAGGTAGAGGAGAAAGTAGAAGAGGAAAGGAGGTAGTGGAGGAGAGTAGGAGGGAGAGAAGGAGAAGGAAAAGGAGAGGAGGAGGTAGTGGAGGAAAGTAGGAGGGAGAGAAGGAGAGGAGGAGTTAGTGTTGGGATGCTCCTCAAGTTTCAGTGAATATTGTAGAAACAGTGCAGAAAGCTTTCAGCCTGAAACACTTGTTCTCCTGCTGATGCTTTTGGCAATAAATGCATTAAGATTCATTTTTGAGTGCATCCTCTGATTTATTCATTGAATGTGTGATATAAGTCGAAATAATAGTAGCAGTAATTGTGGTAAAGGTAGTAGTAGTAGTAGTAGTACTTTAATGACTCTTTTAAATTCCACTTGTTGTGTTTTTAATGAGTATCCTGTTCTATAGTGAGGCACCTGTTTACAGAAATGTGCTATACAAATAAAGCTGCCTCGCCTTGCCTATGTGGGCTCTACTACAGAACATGCAGACTCTACACAGAAAGGACCAGGGTAGAGATTTGAACTGAAGACCTGCTGTGAGGCCACAGTGCTAACCATTGAGCCACCCTGCTGCCTACAGGGAGATTTTCATGTGATCAAATTTCTCCGCCTCCATGCGTCACATCGTTTTGTGCTGAGGCTGCTCTTTAGTTCACTGTAGATGACAAGGTTAATGCGCTCCATCTAGTGGACACATAGCAGAACTACATCACCTTATCTGTGATTTGCCACAGGTTTGGCAATAGGTTCGACTGGTCTGATGTCATACTGATGTTTCTAGACTTTGATACTTAAGTTATGAGGATGTGACAGCAGCCTCAGATCAACAGACAGACTGATGAAGGAGGATAAGCAGCGTCTTCTCTCTCAATGTTTCCTCTACAGATGAAGGTGGAAAGTGTCTTTGACTTGATCTGGTTGTGAGTTCACCAGGTAAGGATCCTACTAGGGAACATTATAAATGTTTCATGAATAGGCTGGCTCATATCACATTGTGTTGTATAACAGTATAGCAGACTTGCCTGAGATGATAGGGTTTTTCAAAATGTCTATTTGATGCTTGCAGATATAAATATGCATTAGAAGAAATTACAACATTTCTGTCTCAGTTGATGACAATGATACGAGAATGATTTATATGTATTACTTTTAGTGATTGCCAGGTAGAGTGAGCACCAGTTAGATTGTAATCTCAGCTTGTAAAAAATGCAGGGAGTCTCAGAACTGGTCTGACAGCTTGGATCAGCTTGACTAAAGTGCATTTTATCCACTGTTAATACTTCAGGTGTGCAAAACACAACCATCTTACCAATACTGAGATACACTTTGTTTCACTCAAACCCCTGTTGTAACGTCCATCTCAATTGTCCTAGAGGCTTAAACGTCCTGTACCTGCTCAGTCTATGTGATGGAAAGAGAAGTTATTTTTTAATATTTTGTGCACTTAATGTATATGTGACATGTTACTGACATGAATGATCACAGCAATTGAAATAATATATCCTGTGACGGAAACATTGTTGTAATGAATCAACCATAGTGTGTTTGTGTAACGGTGTTCGCTCTACTATGAGTCTGTCTGAGGAGAGAGAGGAGGGGCTCCCTCCCTCTAAAACCACTCTGTCTGGGGAACATGACAGCCAGACCAAAGCTAAGAGGTAAGATGAGGATTTCTAACTGTTCACGACTGTTCTCCATCTCAGAGCTCAGCAGTGAAATCATTAACCCATCATTATTCAGAGTAAAAGCTCTGTCTCTGTTGTGTTGAAGCCCAGTCCAGCAAGAAAGACCAGACACCCCTGTACCCAGCTGTGTGTCCATGAAGATGGACAAGTCTATGGATCCTCCTCTTTATTTCAAAGATGGACAGCACTCTACTGAGCAAAGGTAAGAATTGAAAACAGATGAGTTTGTTATTATTCGATTCTACTGAACAGAGGAAAGAAGTCAGGATACACTGTTAATTTAGTTTCTTCTCTCAAAACATCACATAAAATAATCAGAGCAGCATCAGAGTCAGAGGATTTCTTTATTAATTTTAAAGAACAGCATTCATCAGACAAAAAGTAAGTTGTTATTTGCATTAAAACATGTGACATTACATTCTTATTTTTAACAATTACTGTATTTATCCAGAAGGGTTACATGCTCTTTTGCAGCATTGCTCTGCTTCACATCCATACAGTTACAGATATTCATACCAGAGCTGCTCAGTGCAACCACAGTCTTCTGCTGTTGGTCACTGAGCAGCTCTACCAGAACAGTCTGGGGGTTGAGATCCTTGCTCAAGGTCTAATTGGTGGTAGTTGCACAGGGTGGGGAAAGAGTTACATATTCACTCTGACTTTCAAAGTTGGTACTGGGATTCAAACTGGCAACCTGCTGGTCAAAACCCTGCTTCTCTAACATTTTTACTGCCACCGCCCCTGTTTTATCAATCCTTAGCAGGATCCAGCAGGAGAGACCAGACTCTCAGGTACCCAGCTGTGTGTCCATGAAGAGTGATGCGTCTATGGGTCATCCTATTCATTTCAAAGATGGACAGCACTCTACTGAGCAAAGGTAAGAACTGAAAACAGATGAGTTTGTTATTATTCAGTTCTACTGAACAGAGGAAAGAAGTCATGATACTCTGCTGATTTAGTTTCTTCTCTCAAAACATCACATAAAATAATCAGAACAGCATTTACAGTGGCGTTCACATTGTGTTTCTACTAGGATCCATCATGACAGAACACAGTCACCGTTAACCGCCTGTGTGCGTGTGTGTGTGTGTGTGTGTGTGTGTGTGTGTGTGACATTATATGAAACTAACACATGTTTTCTCCAGTGTCCACCAGGAGAGGTCAGAGGTTCCCAGTGGTCAGTCTGTCCAGGAGCTTCAAACAGACCTGAACTCCATATTTATGGTGTGTAAATGTACAACAACACATTTTACTTTACATTTTACTTTACAGCTGCAAATGAAATACAAAACAACCTCTCTGGTCTTAACAGTCTTCAAGCTGCACTCTTTAGACCAATGGGCGTTCAGTCTATGCCAGATGGCTCTAATGTTGTTATTCACAATTTTAGTAAGAAAGTTTATTTCAAATATTATTCTGTTCCAGGTGCTTGAGGAGAACATTGTCACTTTTATGAAGAATGAGCTGAAGAGATTCCAGAGGGTTCTGAGTCCAGATTACCCAGAATGCTTAGAGAGGCAGAGGGAGGATGAGGAGTTGGTGGACGGTGAGGAGGAAGAGCAGAGGAGCAGCAGCAGAGAGGCTTTTCTGCAGATCACACAGCTCTTCCTGAGGAGAATGAAGCAGGAGGAGCTGGCTGACTCTCTGCAGAGCAGTAAGAGGCTTTTAACAGGTTTAACATGATGGAGAGGGGAAATGGTGGGAAAATGGGAGATGTTAACATCTACATCTCTGCTGTAAATATAGACATTTCTCAAAAAAGATCTATTCAGTTCCAGATTGGAAGGTGAATAAGCACAATCCTCATGAATCATCAACTAAAATGATTGATATGTTCATGTGGGTGTATAATGCTGAACACAGTATTGTTTATTTAAAAAAAAAAATACCACCACAGTTGCCTTTCACATTCGGCTGCACACACAGTCAGGACCTGTTTGTCCACCAGTGATGAGCAGAATAGATGCCATGGGGTTGGGAAAAGTATGCATTCACTGAGAAATGCTTAAACTTCTCATATTTACAGGAACATCCACTGATTGATGTAATTTGTTCATTCAGAAACTGTTGCTGCAGTGTGCCAACGTCAACTCAAATCCAATCTGAAGGAGAAGTTTCAGTGTTTGTTTGAGGGGATTGCTAAAGCAGGAAACCCAACACTTCTGAATCAGATCTACACAGAGCTCTACATCACAGAGGGAGGGAGTGGAGAGGTCAATGATGAACATGAGGTCAGACAGATTGAAGCAGCATCCAGGAAACCAGCGAGACCAGAAACAACAATCAAATGTGAAGACATCTTTAAACCCTTACCTGGAAGAGATAAACAAATCAGAAAATTGATTACAAAGGGAGTGGCTGGCATTGGGAAAACAGTCTTAACACAGAAGTTCACTCTGGACTGGGCTGAAGACAAAGCCAACCCGGATATACAGTTCACATTTCCATTCACTTTCCGAGAGCTGAATCTACTGAAAGGGAAAAAGTACAGCTTGGTGGAACTTCTTCATCACTTCTTTATTGAGACCAAAGAAGCAGGAATCTGCAGATTTGACAAGTTCCAAGTTGTGTTCATCTTTGACGGTCTGGATGAGTGTCGACTTCCTCTAGACTTCCAGAACAACGAGATCTGGACTGATGTTACAAAGTCAACCTCAGTAGATGTGCTGCTGACAAACCTCATCAAGGGGAAACTGCTTCCTTCTGCTCGCCTCTGGATAACCACACGACCTGCAGCAGCCAATCAGATCCCAGCTGAGTGCGTTGACATGGTGACAGAGGTGAGAGGCTTCACTGACCCACAGAAGGAGGAGTACTTCAGGAAGAGATTCACAGATGAGGAGCAGGCCAGCAGAATCATCTCCCACATCAAGACTTCACGAAGCCTCCACATCATGTGCCACATCCCAGTCTTCTGCTGGATCACTGCTACAGTTCTGGAGCATGTGTTGAAAACCAGTGAGAGAGAAGACCTGCCCAAGACCCTGACTGAGATGTACATCCACTTCCTGGTGGTTCAGTCCAAACAGAGGAACATCAAGTATCATAGGAGAGCTGAGACAGATCCACACTGGAATACAGAGACCAGGAAGATGATTTTCTCTCTGGGAAAACTGGCTTTTGAGCAGCTGGAGAAAGGCAACCTGATCTTCTATGAAGCAGACCTGACAGAGTGTGGCATTGATATCAGAGCAGCCTCATTGTACTCAGGAGTGTTCACACAGATCTTTAAAGAGGAGCATGGGCTGTACCAGGACAAGGTGTTCTGCTTTGTCCATCTGAGCATTCAGGAGTTTCTGGCTGCTGTTTATGTCTTTCTGTCATTCATCAACACTGGTGTCAATCTACTGTCAGAAACTCAATCAACATCCTGGTGGTCGACACTATTAAGAGACAAATCTAAACTAAAACACCTCTACCAGAGTGCTGTGGACAAGGCCTTACAGAGTCCAAATGGACACCTGGACTTGTTCCTCCGCTTCCTCCTGGGCCTTTCACTGCAGATCAATCAGACTCTCCTACAAGGCCTGCTGACACAGACAGGAAGTGGCTCACAGACCAATCAGAAAACAGTCCAGTACATCAAGGAGAAGATCAGGGAGAATCCGTCTCCAGAGAGAAGCATCAATCTGTTCCACTGTCTGAATGAGATGAATGACCGTTCTCTAGTGGAGGAGATCCAACAGCACCTGAGATCAGGAAGTCTCTCCACAGACAGACTCTCCCCTGCTCAGTGGTCGGCTCTGGTCTTCATCTTACTGTCATCAGAAGAAGAGCTGGACGTGTTTGACCTGAAGAAATACTCTGCTTCAGAGGAGGCTCTTCTGAGGCTGCTGCCAGTGGTCAAAGCCTCCAATAAATCTCTGTAGGTGCATACATAACTGGATATATTCAATATATTAAATGTAATATTGGTAGAGAAGAGAAAAAATAAATATTTTGAAACTTGTTGTTCATCACTGATTCTTCTTCAGGCTGAGTGGCTGTAAGCTGTCAGAGAGAAGCTGTGAAGCTTTGGCCTCAGTTCTCAGCTCCCAGTCCTCTAGTCTGAGAGAGCTGGACCTGAGTAATAACGACCTGCAGGATTTAGGAATGAAGCTGCTCTCTGCTGGACTGGAGAGTCCACACTGTAGACTGGAGACTCTCAGGTCAGTATCCCTCAACCTGTTCAAGAGACGACCATTTACATCCTGCTTTACATACAGGTTACTATCAGCAGACAAACACCTGTGGAGGACTTTCTCTGTGCATGTAATTTTAAAACCAATTGTGATACCAACATATAGCACTTCCTAGCCTCTTTGAATTACTTTCCATGAGGATATTTCATCATTTCCTTTCCTTGCTGCCTCAGTTGTTGAAACCTAAAATACCAGAAAAGACTTCTAATATTCTGTCTCAAAGTGAGTGGCAAACTCTCAAACTAGAGCAAATGAACCACAAAGCTGATCAGTCAACTGTTTGTATTTGAGGCAGTTACAGTTTTGCTAGAATTTGACAGCATTATCACAACTAATTACACAGTAGGTTACTAATAAAATCAAATCTGAGATGCAGCTTGATGTGTGTATGTGTGTGTGTGTGTGTGCAGGCTGTCAGGCTGTCTGCTCACAGAGGAAGGCTGTGCTTCTCTGGCCTCAGCTCTGAGCTCCAACCCCTCCCATCTGAGAGAGCTAGACCTGAGCTACAATCATCCAGGACCCTCAGGAGTGAAGCTGCTCTCTGCTGGACTGGAGGATCCACACTGGAGACTGGACTCTCTCAGGTCTGGAGAGGCAATGTCTGCTAGAAGGCTGAGAGTCACACACATTTTCTCTGTCATACTAATAAGCTGAGGAATATTGATTAATGTTTAATGATGGATATGAGTGATGTATGGGAAATCATTCATAGGGAAGGTCATGTTTCTATTATCAAATAGAATATTCTGGTCTGACTTTGTTTCCTCCACAGTGTGGACCATGGTGGAGTCCAGTGGTTGAAACCAGGTGTGAGGAAGTGTAAGTGTGTATTTTGTTTGATTCAGGAAAACAGAGCAGCAAACATTCAGCTGCTTACATGTAAAGTCCCTCTACACAGCAGTTTGTGACATCTATTCATTCAAGTCCTACTGTGAATGAAGATGATGGCTGATATAATGTGTCATCATGAAACTGTTAAGAAATTAAATGTGAAAATGTTAATCAACAAATAATAAACAGCTCTATTGGAATAAAAATAGTTTCTGTATTGTGTCTTGTTCTCTCCATCAGATGCCCGTGAACTCACACTGGACCCAAACACAGCAAACAGAAAGCTCTTCCTGTCTGAAGACAACAGAAAAGTGACAGCAGTGAGAGAGGAGCAGCCATATCCTGATCACCCAGACAGATTTGACTGCTATCCTCAGCTGCTGTGTAGAAATGGTCTGACTGGTCGCTGTTACTGGGAGGTCGAGAGGAAAGGAATGGTTTATATAGGAGTGACTTACAGAGGAATCAGGAGAGGAAGGGGTGATGACTGCGGGCTTGGATGGAATGCAAAGTCCTGGAGTCTGAGCTGCTATGGTGATCATTACTCTGCCTGGCACAATAACACATTAGTATCCACAGGAATCTCGTCCTCTGGCTCTGACAGAGTAGCAGTGTATCTGGACTGGCCTGCTGGCTCTCTGTCCTTCTACAGAGTTTCATCTGACACACTGATCCACATCCACACCTTCCACTCCACATTCACTGAACCACTCTATCCTGGGTTTAGGTTTGGGTCGTTTGGTTCCTCAGTGTCTCTTGTCAGATAGAGGAGAGAGAGAGAAACACTCACACTGCTGACCAAAGACAGCTGCTGAAATGATATTCACTCTGTACAGGATCTCTCTCTCTCTCTCTCTCTCTCTCTCTCTCTCTCTCACACACACCTTAAAATGAGAATATTAATGTTTTTGTATATTTTATTTGGAAAATGAAATGAATTTAACCAGACAGAATCAAGGTATTGTTGTTCACCTGAGAGTCTGTTGTTGATGATTGACAGGTTAAAATATCTTTCCTTTGGACCTTTGTTTTATTTGGTATTTTATTAATGTCACACCAAGCTAAACATCTATCATGTTCCAAAAATGTAAGTTAAAATAAATATTATTTGATCGTATTGGTTTCAAACAAGCACAGTTTCAAACATTGTATTTTATACTTTTTTATTGTTAAAATTGTTTTTTAACACGTGATTATAATTTTCCTAAAATTAACAAATATCTTGTTCCATAGTTGTATAAATGAGGAGATGAGTGTGTGCATAAAAGTATCAACAGTTGACATCAGGGATGGACTGGGGCAAAACAAGCACAGATCCCAGGGTTTCCCACTGAATTTTGGCAAAGTTGTTAATTAGGAAGGATCCATTATGAATTTTGTGGTTTTGTAAGCAATGAAGTCATAAATACATATTACAAATACAAACAAGCCTATGTTATTGATTAATGCATATATTTATGTTGTGGAGATATGTGCTGTGGATATATTTTTCATCTTTTTTTTCAGCTCTTGCTCTAGTATTGCCATGCTACCTCTGATTGTTGTTTCTCATAATCTCCTGTTTTGTTTCAGTAAAGTGTGTAAACATACAGCAAAAATAGGGTGTAAGCATGCAGCTAAAAATAATGGTTGAATTGAATGAATGTTGGGATACAGTCACGTATTTTAAGATACTCATCTGGAAATAAAGGGTATAAACATTCTGCTTATAACAAATGTGGAATTGGATGAACATGTAGGATACAGAAACACTAGCTATTGCCCCTAATACACAACACAACATTCCTTTTATCCCTCATTTCATCCCTAATTTGCATTAGTTTACATAGAACCAGCTTACATAGAGTTAAAGAGTTAACTCATGCCATGCAGCCATGGAATAAAGTTAAGTGGCGTAACACCCCCAGACTCTCAGCTGTGTTCCTCCCAGCTGATCTTTAGCACCATGTTATTTAAGCTAGCTGCTGAACAACGAAATCAAGCCAAAAACAGGGCAACTGATCAGAAAAAAGAATATTGTGATGCAAACTCTGTGGAAAATTATGCTCTTACTCGCCATATTAATGTTTAATGTCCACTTAAGTCTCTGTTATGTATTCTGCACAGAGTAATACATGCAGCCTTTATAGTTAAAATGGCACATATTATGGCATTTTTCATTATTATCATGACATCAAACATTAATGTGGTTCACTTATTGAATTTGACAATTAAACAATTAAGTAATTTGTTTAAAACAGTATTTCTACCGATTTAAAATCTTGCGCTTTTATTTTGAAGGCTAAACGGCAAAACCGGAAAAGACAACAAGACACCATGGAGACAGCAACAAAACAAGAACTCTCAAGGCAGAACACAAGCCATGCAAAGCAACAGGAAACAGCAAAACATCAGCACAACAATACAGCAACAACAAACACCATTTCAGCACATATAGTGATGCAAGCAACACAAAGCAACAACACACAGCCAAGCAATACTGACCACAGCCAACTTATGATACATGCAGACATGCAGAGCAGCAATAACCAGTAAACATAAATAAAACACAGCAATCATTATTTGGATCTTATTAAAGTGTTACCAAATTGCTTATAAAATACTAGTAGATATTCCATACATACCTAAGCCATGCAAAGCTGGCTGCCTGGCAACGGGTAAAGGACATGGGACAAGTTAGCAGCAGGTTAGCCAATAATAACAATGATAATCATAAAATGAGCAATGTATTATGTGGAGCAGAAATGTTCACATGCCTTTTCAAAAGCCAGGCCTTGAGACTTTGTGTGAAGGTGTGGTAGGTGGTACAGTTTCTTATTTCAGTTGGTAGGGTGTTCCACAATTGAATAGCTCTTACAAAAAAGCATGATTGGTATGAAGCTTTTCCTGTAGACTAAACCGTTTAAAATTTGTATTTCTCAGAGATTCAACGCTGATTTGGTGGAATAGTAGCAGCCATGATGTTAAACACTCTGCCATCCTCTCTGTTGCGGGTGACAGGTACATTCCAGTGAATTTGATTGGTGAAGATTCTGACATCAGGATGGTCAGAGCGCGCCTCTCTGCACCCCAAAAGGCAGCTGTCATCTCATGCTGATAGATCGCTGCCTGCTGTTCTTTCTTAAACCGCTAGGGTGTAAAGTGTCTCAACGCTGGGTGCAAGCAGGTGAGCCCCGACAGCAGATCACAATGTCTCAGGACCTAAATGACAGTCAGTGTCTACAAAGTGTAATAGCACATATTCAGAACATAATATTTTACTTACAAGAGCAGGACATTTTAAACATAATTTAACAGCCAAAACCTTAAAAATGTATCTATTTATTTGCCTGTCAATCAACCGGGCCACCACATGCACAGAGAAGTGGACTGACTGCCGCCCCATGACAAAAAGGAATGAGAGGGAAAGAGCAGTGCAGCAGCAGCTTAAATAGTGCTGAACAGGTGAGCACACTCAGGCTAATGATTAGTGGCAGAGACCAAGGTGCCAGTAAGGAGTGCTGAGGAAATAGTAAGGGCACTAAATAGGGTGTAAAGGAGAGTGAAGTGAGGAGTGAAGGGAGTGAGGAAGACAAAAGAAATTGGTGATTTCTTCAATACACAGTGTCACACAATACCTGAAAATTAGGCAAATGAGTCAAAATAAATGAGATATGACAGTGTATGATTTTCATTTTTTATTTAAAACACATTCCAAAACTTATTTATGCTACAGTCCTACTTTGCAGTAGTTCTCCTGTTTTGAAGTTTACCATCTTCACAGGCTAGATATGTTTTGTTGTGTTTTTATTAGCACAGGTTCACTATGGCAGTAGAGATCTCATCCAAAAGCTGCTTTATTGACAGACATTGCATATACATCCCCCAATTACCTTGCAAGGCAGCTGGATTCGCGAGATCACGATCACGCAAGAATCCGTCTTGCCAGGCTTCAAGTTATGCGTTTGTGGCCCAACCACAGTGGTGCGGACCAATCAGCGTCCTATGAGGGCAGCTAACGGGTGTGGTTTAGGTGTGGCGACAGCGAGAAGCGACTGTTCGTTCACAACAATGGTGGCTCCTAAAGAGGCTAGCGTGGCGTAGGCTAGCGAGAGTATTTCTTAAGCCAAATCCAGAAGCAAGGTATAGCCGGCACATCCTGGTCAAATTCCTCCAATTCAGTGCGAAAGAGGCAGTGATGCGAGCCGCGCGAGAGAAGGGAAGTGTAGAGTGGCAGGGCAGTGCATATACTTCAGACAAGACTTATCTAAGGACACAGTACAGAAGCGCAAAAACGGCAACTTTGAACGATGAAGGACGTCTCTTATGCCATGCTGTATCCTGACACACTGAGGATCTCAGTGAATAATAAGAGCCATCTCTTCACGACCCCCGCGGAGGCGCAGGCTTTCATCTCCACACTACGTTGATAACTGCTCAGAGAACCATTAAGGGGCGGCAGAGGATAACCCTAGCTCCCTAGGGACTTGGACTTAAAGCCAGGGGTGAGAAGTTGCTACTCCCCTATACATGAAGGACACACTTAATTTTGACTAACTTTTCATATGAACATTTTTTATAGTCATCAGAAGGGACAATATTTCTCCTACAGGACTATTTGAGGAGACATTATAATATCAACACAACATAATCTATTCAAGCTTTGTATATAGGCTTTGTGTTGCGATGGTCAAAAGTGGGATAGAAATAGCTTGATGTTATTTGGGTGACTCTGTGATAGAAAGTACCATGCTATTGGTTTATAATACTACTACTGATGACCAGTGTTGGGCAAGTTACTGAAAATAAGTAATTAGTTACAGTTACTAGTTACTTCTCTCAAAAAGTAATTTAATTACTTTATCAATTACTGCATAATAAAAGTAATTAGTTACTAGGGAAAGTAACTTTTGCATTACTTTTAAATGTCTGCTTCAATTCTCTTATTACACATAGCTATATCTTTTTCAAGGAAAGTAGCTATTGGCTCCTGAGAAAGTCGCTAGAAGTCGCCAGATGATGTCATAAGATAATTTGCATATCAATATATAATGCTGCACTTGTTTTGCACGCTGCAGAGTATTACGTTATACGTTATATAAGTGCTGACTCCGCCCACCTGGGCTAGTTTAGGCATACGCCGGTAACAATTACAAGCGGACCATATCCTACAGCCCCTGCTGTGGGAAGCGCTGTGATCATCAGACTCTCTGGATTAGACAAGCAAGTAGAGAAAACCGGCATCAGCCATACCAATTTATTGCCAAATGCTTTGGGATTCAACACATTAAAATTGCTTCCCATGGTCAGAAAAAGTCTCCAGATTTGTCGCTAGTCGCTTTTGTGAAATAAAGTCTCCAGGGAGGTTGGTCGTCTTTTGATTCACTTACACCACCGTAAAGTCGGATGATCACAAACCGGATAATCCAGTAACGAGTAACGAGCCCATTTAAATTTCAGTAACTGTAATTGCGTTATTAATTTGAAAAAGTAATTCGTTACATTTCTAGTTACTGCCAAAAGTAGTGTAATTACAGTAACTTTGTAACGCGTTATTCCCAACACTGCTGATGACTGAACATTTCAGGTTGATCTTTTTATTTGCTCTAAGGATTGGCAGTGCCTTGTTACATAATTGTGAGCTGCTTGGGGTCAGTAAGGTAACTTTGAGATACTGCACTGGCTTATCTTATTTTCACACATTGGGTGTAGACTAGTGCTGGGGCTGACATAAAAAAAGGGCATCACATTGGATTTAACTACAGTAAACTATCTGATATGATTTGATATTCCCAACTACTAGGGTAACAAGTACATACCAGAGGAGGGGTGGTGGGGGGTTTGGCAGCCGGGTACTTTTAGTTTCACGGACCTATTATGGTTGTTGTTGGGGTTTTTTTTTCAAAAGTTGAAAATGTCAGCAGACCAGGACCGGTTGGCTGGACTGTTCTGTCGGGTATTGGTAATTGTTGTCTTATTCTTCACTGTGTTTTTTTTTTTGGCACATTTTGTTTGGCACATTCTTGGTTGCTTGGTTATATGATAGCACCACAAATTACTTGCAAGCACAGAGCATAATTTGAATGGGGATATGTGTATTGGGATATCAGAGGAGGACCTAGGACATAGAAGTGAACCATTAATATGATAGGAACACTTAAAATAGTTACTTGGAATGTAAAGGGGGCTAACCTTGCCACTAAAAGAAGGAAACTCCTAATGTATCTTAAACATAAGAAAACAGACATAGCTCTTCTGCAAGAGAAGCATTTGGATGCAACAGAATCAAAAAAGCTACAGACGGACTGGGTTGGTCAGATTTTTTACAGCACATTCTCATCCAACAAACGAGGAGTTATTATCTTGATACGCAAAAATGTAATCACCAAGGTGTATGATCAGAAAACTGATGCAGAGGGGAGATGGGTAGCGATTGACATAGACCTAATGGGAAGAAGGTGCTCATTGGTAAATATATATGCCCCCAACATAGACTCTCCCGAGTTTTTTTTATGACTTAAACACAACTATACGGAGTATGGGTAATACTGATATAATAATTGGAGGTGACTTTAATCAAGTTAGACACAATGTATTAGATAAATCAGGTGATGCAGGTAGATCTAAGCCTATTGAGAAGTCCCAGATAGCTATTGATGCCATTTCAGAGGAACTTGGTCTAGTGGATTGTGTGGAGACTCATGTATCCTCAGGAGAGGGAATATACCTTCTCCTCCAATCCCCATGCATCATATTCTAGGATTGATTACTTTTTGATATCAAAGCAAAAAAAAATACTACGAACAGGGAGAAAAGGCAGGAAGACTACTGGCTCAGAGAGTGAAACAACAACAGACCCAAACCTTGATCCCGGTGATACAGAATGAAAAAGGGGAAATTGTAATAGATAATTTAGAAATCAACAACTCTTTCAAATCATTCTACCAAAAATTGTATACGTCACAGGATACTTGTAATGTTGGTGAATTTCATGATTTTTTGTCTATGACTAGTCTGCCAGTGTTATCTGAATCAATTAGGGAGGAACTGGGGGGGCCCATTACTTTAGGAGAGGTCCAACAAGCGATTAAAGATCTTGGCGCTGGGAAATCTCCGGGGGGTGATGGACTCCCCACAGACTTCTACAAGTCATTCTCAGATTTGCTAGCCTTCTCACTGTCCTGCAGGATGCGTTCCATAGGGGAAGCCCCAGAAAGTATGCAGGACGCAATAATAACGTAAATTCATAAGAAGGGCAAAGACCCACAATTGTGTGGGAGTTATAGACCAGTGTCCTTGATTAATGTTGATGCAAAGATCTTGGCCAAGCTTTTAGCAACAAGATTAGAAGGGTGCCTACCTACACTGATTCATCCAGATCAGGTGGGATTTATCAAGGGCCGGACATCAACGGATAATCTACGTAGACTGTTACATCTTGCATGGCAAACAAGGAATAGCGCAGAACCGACGGTGGCTTTCTCTCTGGACGCAGAGAAAGCATTTGATAGAGTCGAGTGGGATTATTTGTTTGCAATTCTTGAGCGGTTTGGGATTGGTAGTTCATATAGTAAATGGGTGAAGCTGTTGTATAGATGTCCAAGGGCGTCTGTCCTCACAAATGGGAATATTTCTACCCCTTTTAAACTCTTACGCGGGACTAGACAGAGCTACCCCCTCTCTCCTCTGATCTTTGCCCTGGCTCTGGAACCTCTAGCATCAACCATTAGGGGCCATATCAATATTAAAGGCATAGTTTCAGGGCAAAAAGAACACAAATTACTTCTATATGCGGATGATATCTTACTGCTGTCAAGCAACCCAGAAACTACAGTGCCACAGATCTTGTCTTTGATTGGTTCCTTCTCATGTATATCAGGCTATAAAATCAATTGGTCTAAGTCTGAAGCAATGCCTTTATCTAAAATATGCCCCCCAAGCATTTGTAGTAACTGGCAATTTAAATGGCTTCTATCTGGATTGGTTTATTTAGGTGTTATAATCACCCCAGGATTGGAAAACATAATGAATTTAAATGTATTACCCCTTATCCAAAAAACTGAAAGTAATCTACTAAACTGGTCAAAAATGTGTCTCTCATTGATAGGAAAGATAAATACCTAAAGATAAAGATGATGGTAGTACCCCAAATTAATTATATAACATACATTCTACCTCTGGATTTCCCTCCTCCTCTTCTTGCTAGATTTAACAGAGCCATGAACAGCTTCCTATGGGCGGGCAAGAAGCCTTCTTTCAATAAGAAGAAATTATATGCATCAGTGGAGGAGGGTGGTCTAGGATGTCCAAGAATAGATTGGTACCATTATGCCTTCTCACTCAGTCAGTTATCTAAATCAAATCTACCGGAGACCCGTGCTCCTGCTTGGGTAGTGATGGAGAAAGAGCTGGTGGAGCCCTTCTCGATGCAAGCTTTCCTTACCCAGACAGGAGGGGATATACCTTGTAGAAACCTGGTGCTGTCATTTTCTAGAGACAGCTGGAGAAGAGCCCATCAGAAGTCATGTTACATGAATTGAAGCTTACCTAGCGAGTTTCAGGAGCAGGACCACACCTCAACCGCGCCTCTTCCGGCACCCCTTAAATATACCATCCTAACCCTCTGTTCCCCTTTCGCTCTCGTATTCTGCGCCAGTACAGAGAACAAGCAACTTCGCTCTAAAGCACTTCCACGCGTACGAGCAACTTAATTCATCCACTCACCTCATTCAGGGAATGGATTTCATCTCCCTCTTCCCGTCGGACGATGACCTTTTCGACAGGAACCAGGACGGCCCAGCCCAAAGCTCCCTCCAGCCCACGGCATCAGCACCGGCAGCAGAAGCCGACAACTTCCCCGTCGCCACGGTGCCTGAAACCCCGCTTACTACGGCCCGAAAGCTGGCCAGGTCGCGGGCGAGCTCGGCTGGTTCAGTCCCTTCCATGGTCCACATCCCGCCCGGTTCATCGCTCCTCAACATACGAGACTACTACAGTTCACCGGATGAATCCTCCGCGTCTCCCAGCCCACCACCTTCCTCAGGAAAAAGAGGACGCGGCGATTCAAGGCCAATCCATCGCCGTCGCCGCAGTTCTCCAACTCCTTCGCCCTCGAGGATAACTCCAGCCCCCTGCCGTCGTTCCGCTCATGTCGGCCTCACAACTCGGAGCCGGTCGCAGCGTCACCACGCTCCAGCGAGGTCCCCCGTCGGCCAGCCTCCATCTAAGATCTCCGACTGGACCGTTGCCACCCTCCAAAAAACTCTCAAGGATAAAGGAATTCCTTTCCATCGCACAGACAACAAAGCAAAACTATTCAACAACCTCATGTCTGCCTGCCGTGCCCACCGCTCCGTCAACACCAGCGCTCTTCCGGGTGACGTCATCACGCGCACCCCAACGACACGTCACGACGTCAGCCTTCCAGCTCGAAGGCAGCAAAAAGTGCAGCAACAAATCGGGTCATCAGCAAGACCACACAACACCAGGGCTTCAGCAACCACCTCCCGTCAATACTTCGCACAATCAGCCACGTCAGTTGGAGCGCCTGACACCGAAGTTCCAGGACCCTCCACCTCCCACCTAGGTTCTCATCACCAGCACCGGCAGCCTACACCATCCAGGGCAAATGACACAGCACCCCCCGCCATCCAGTTCCAGCATTTGCAACAGCTTACGCTAGCCGGGGCTTCCGGCACCGGGATGCCGGCACCCCCCACCGCCTACTTCCAGCAACCACAGCAGCGCGCTCTAGCCGGGGCTTCCGGCACCGGGATGCCGGCGCCCCCCGCCGCTTACTTCCAGCAACCACAGCAGCTCGCTCCAGCCGGGGCTTCCGGCACCGGGATGCCGGCGCCCCCCGCCGCCTACTTCCAGCAACCGCAGCAGCTCGCTCCAGCCGGGGCTTCCGGCACCGGGATGCCGGCGCCCCCCACAGCCTACTTCCAGCAACCGCAGCAGCTCGCTCCAGCCGGGGCTTCCGGCACCGGGATGCCGGCGCCCCCCGCCGCCTACTACCAGCAACCGCAGCAGCTCGCTCCAGCCGGGGGTTCCGGCACCGGGTTGCCGGCGCCCCCCGCCGCCTACTACCAGCAACCGCAGCAGCTCGCTCTAGCCGGGGCTTCCGGCACCGGGATGCCGGCACCCAGCTTTCCTCCACAGCTCTCGCTGCAGCAAGTTCCTGCTGCACCTAACTCCGGTCTTCTCTCCCAACCCATTCCAGCCCAGCAGGCAACCGTCAACTTCACCCTGTCTACAGCTAATCCTCCCATTCGTCCTCCTTACACTTTCGCCTCCCGTCCTTCTCCGGTTCCCACTAATCTACGTAAACAAATCATCAACGGTAATTACATAGATCTCGCACACCTTCTCATGCCTTCCCTCCACCAACCACCCGTTGATAGATTCCTCGAAGGACACGAAGGCACCCTTCTCCGCCTGAAAGAGGGAACACCCGCCCGTTCCAGAGAACTTACACCCGCCGAGTTCGCATACGCCTACAGAGACGTTCTCTGCTCTCAATTTCCCACCCGCCGCCAGGAACTTGACGACTACATGGCCACCGTCCTTAATCTGGCCCTCCGTTTTGGAGGCAACGGTTTTTACCAGTACCACATCCACTTCGCCTCCGAAGCCGCCGCCCGCCTTCAACAGTTCAACGAGGCCACATACTGGGGCGTTCTCGACACAGAAACCTACTGCCGTATCTTCGCGGCCCGTGCAGCCCTTACATGCCCCCTTTGTGGAGCCCCGTCTCACCCAGCCTCTTCCTGTTCCATCCCCGCTCCCGCCGAGCCAAATCAAAACCGAACCAGGGCTTCAGCGTTCTCTCGCTTGTCATCAGCGGCCCCACCAGCACCCATACCTCCAAAGCCTGTTTCATCTGCCCCATCCGTCACCTTCCCCATAACCAAGGGCATCGATAAAAAAGGCAGGCCCGTCATGCACCAAGGAGGTCGCACCATATGCAACAACTTCAATGATGCCGGTTGCAACATGTCCCAGTGCCGCTTCCTCCACGTCTGCTCCTTCTGCGGTGGTGGCCACGCTCGCCCTGCATGCCCGCACAACCCCACTCCACAGAAGCTAGGTAGGCACCTTTCGACACCTATTAACATCCCTGCCTTGGCAGCAGCTCTTCGCAACCACCCCGATCTAGCTTTCGTCAAGTTCCTCCTAAACGGATTTAAAGAAGGTTTCCACCCCGGAATTTCCGCACAACCTTCCATTTCTTTCGAGGCCAAAAATCTTCTGTCGGCCTCAAACGAGCCAGAGTTAGTCGATAGTCTGCTCGCCAAGGAAGTTAAAGAAGGCTTCATGATCGGCCCATTCGCTCATCCTCCTTTTCCTAACTTCCGCATCAGCCCCCTCGGTATCGCAACCAGGAAATACTCCGGAAAGAAACGCATCATCATCGATCTTTCAGCACCCCACGGCAGTTCCATCCCTAGCATCAACAGCTTGATTCCGAGCGAGGACTTCTCCCTTAACTACGCCACCATCAACCATGCCATTGCCCTCATTAAACTCGCCGGCAAAGGGTCGTGGCTCTCAAAAGCGGACATCACCAGTGCCTTCAAGGTTCTCCCTATTCACCCCGACTTCTGGCGGTTCTTCGGTGTCCGCTGGCGAGGTGCATACTACTTCGCGGTCAGGCTCACTTTCGGGTGCAAAAGCAGCCCCAAAATCTTCGACACCCTGTCCGAAGCCCTCTGCTGGATCCTGTCCAACAACCATAAAATTCCGTTCCTCGTCCATCTCTTGGACGATTTCCTTATCATTTCCCCTCCCTCATCGCCACCCGCTTCTGGCCTGGTCACTCTGACTTCAGTTTTCTCCAACCTCGGGGTTCCCCTGTCTGCAGAGAAAACAGAGGGCTTTCAGGCTTCTCTCCCAGTCGAAAAGCTTAATCGAATCAGCCTTCTGATCTCAAATTTCCTGCTTGCCCCGTGCTGCTCCAAACGCCAACTTCTCTCCCTCCTAGGCCATCTCAACTTCGCCCATCGCATCATTCCTCAAGGGCGGGCCTTTATCTCTCACCTGCTATCCATCGCTTCTTCCGCCCCATCTCTCTTGACCTCCATCTCCCTGGACAGTCCAAGCCGCGCCGAACTCCGTCTGTGGCTCAACCTCCTCGCCAACTGGAACGGGATCACCTTCTTTTATGATGACCATCTGACTCACCCGCATGACATCAACCTGTACACGGATGCAGCTCCTTCCGCCGGTTTTGGGGGTTTCTACAACGGCAGATGGTTCGCAACAGAATGGCCCCCAGAGCTCGCAAACGAATGCCAGGTCGCTTCCTCCGCTCTCTTCGAGATCTACCCCATAATAGCCGCTGCTATTCTGTGGGGTCACGAATGGTCCCGCAAGGCCATCCTCATCTACTCAGACAACCTCGCAGTCGTTGACATAATCAACAAAGGACGCTCCAACTCTCCATCCATCATGCCGTTCATGCGCCGCCTCGTCTGGCACTCCGTTACTCACCAATATATTCTCCGCGCAGCTCACGTTCCTGGTCATTCCAACGCCATCGCTGACTCTCTTTCTCGTTTCTCGTTTCAGAAGTTCAGAAGCTTGGCACCTCATGCAGATCCCTTCCCAACACCGGTTCCTCCATATTCAGCACTGACTTTCAACTTGTAAATCCTGTCCTAATACCCCTGATCGTCGAATCCCAGAACTCCATCATCGACAGCCTATCACCCACAACCCTATCATCCTACTGGACAGCTTGGAAACGTTTCCGCTACTTTCACGTACAGCATAATATAACCTTCCCGTCAATCGATCTCATCACCCTGACTAGCTTCATCACCTACGCCCATTCCGTGATGGCCATCAAAACACACACCATCAAAGTTTATCTTAGCGGCATCAGCTTCTTCTCCAAGCTCATAACCGGCAGTCCAAGCCTAGCTTCCAGCCATCCCCAGATAACCTCACTCCTCAAAGGACTCCTACGTCAAGAGCCAGCAAAAGATCCTCGCCGCCTTCCTCTAACTGCCGACTTACTGTGGCCTGCATCCACACCATCCGCTCCGGATACGGCACTCCCCACGTAGCTTGAACCCTAGAAGCCATGTTCCTACTCGCTTTCTTCGGTTTCCTCAGATGCTCTGAATTCACCACCTCAACCATCCACTTCGACCCACGTCGCCACGCTTTTCAGACTTGTCTCATTTTTCAGAAGACACCATGGTATTCTACCTAAAACAAACCAAAACCAACCAATCCGGTCCGCCTACACCCATCTTCTACTTCCAAGCCCAATCGCCACTGAATCCCTTCCAGACCCTCGCAGACTACTCCGCGTTCCGGAAATCCCAGAACGCAACACCTTCAGATCCTCTCTTCATCTCCGAATCCGGACAAGTGGCTACTCGATTCTGGTTCCACCATCACCTCCGCCACGTACTCTCCTTGTCCGCCATTTCTCCCGTCCACTACTCCGGACACTCCTTCCGGATCGGAGCCGCCACTTCAGCCTCCCGCAATGGCGTCCCAGAACACTTCATTCAACTCATGGGCCGCTGGTCTTCCCAAATATATCACCGCTACATCCGTTCAGATCTCAAAGATCTCAGATCCGCCCAATCTCATCTCCTTAAGTAACTGGAGGTTTTTGGGGGTCCGTCATTGCCCGGGCGCTGCGGCGGATTCCCCAAGAAGCCTCCCCACAACGCATGCGACTACCAGAACCACGCTCATCATCGTCCTCAATAAATCATTTAAATACATCTTGTTGATGGTGTGGTCCTTGTTAGTGAATTGAAGCTTACCTAGTGAGTTTCAGGAGCAGGACCACACCTCAACCGCGCCTCTTCCGGCACCCCTTAAATATACCATCCTAACCCTCTGTTCCCCTTTCGCTCTCATATTCTGCGCCCCTCCCCCCCGCCCTATTCTTTCTTCCTCTCCTTCCTCCTTCTTATAGGGTCCTGAGGGGGTCCGTCATTGCCCGGGCGCTGCGGCGGATTCCCCAAGAAGCCTCCCCACAACGCATGCGACTACCAGAACCACGCTCATCATCGTCCTCAATAAATCATTTAAATACATCTTGTTGATGGTGTGGTCCTTGCTAGTGAATTCCTATTATACCAAAGGGTCATCAATATGGTATAATAAGTCGTTGAAAATTAATAAAAAATCTATTATGTGGGAAAATTGGGTGAGAGCAGGAATAATGCTAATGGTAGACCTGTTTGATGGGAAACACTTACTCTCCTTTGAACAGCTGGTGTCTAAATATAGTATACCCAGGAGAGATTTTTGGAAGTTTATTCAAATAAGGAGTTGTATTATAACAGCAGATAGAAAGAGAAACCTTGCCCCTGTTACTTGCATTCAGGATTATAACATGCTTAGAAAACATCAATCCCCAAACTATGAGGGTGTTAAGCTCACATGGGAAAAAGACCTTGGAACACCTATTCACAGGGAAGCCTGGAAGAAAGCAGTACAGTCATGGTATTTCATAGCCCGAGACATGCAGACACTTCTAATCTCATTTAAAATAATAATAGAATAGGAATTACTGGACTCCAGCAAAAATGTCTAGGTTGGGGCTTAGGGAGGGCGATAGCTGTTGGAGATGCAACAAAGAAAGGGGTACGTTGGCCCACATGTTATATGAATGTGAAATGGTACAGGACTTCTGGACAGCTATTGTTCAATGTATCAATAATATACTGAAAACAGAGTTCATTGAGGGCCCAGCATTATGCATATTGGGTATCATGCCATTGGAGACCAACCTATCCCCACAAGTGTGTTCCTGGGTGAAATTAGCCCTCATAATGGGAAGCAGGATAGTGCTAAGGCATTGGAAATCGAAAGAGAAAAACAGTTTCTCATCTCTCCAAGAATGGAGAGATGAGCTGGCTAGGATAGCTTCTTTTGAGCAGCTTATCCATAGAGTTAATAATAGTTTAAATGTTTTCAGGAAGATCTGGGGTCCCTACTTGGAAATTATAGGTGGAGATGATTATCATGACAATTAATATTCATATACCCCTAGGGCTGGACGATAATTCAGTGTTGTCGTTTGTCGTCTTTCGGTGGAGTCGTGTTGTGATGATATGAAGATATCTTAATGTCGTGACACAGGTTTCTGCCGTCTAGGTGGATGATGGCAAGCAGGTTTTACTTGGAAACTCTGATGGGATGACGTGTGGTAGGAATATTGTTTGAAGATTTTGGTTTTTGGGATGAACGTTGATTTGATTATTTGACATGAATTTGCATGTGCAAACCATGTCATGATAAATGTTGATGTCGAGAAAGGTCCTTGTGATTATGATGATATTGATTGTAACCATATCGTCCAGCCCTATATACCCCATCCTTGGTCTCTGTACATCGTCTAATTGTCTATCCTCAGTGAATGAATATGAGATGTAATACTGTTGTATGGTAGCCTGTGTTACACACTGTCAAGAGGAATGTGCATTTTCTTTTTTTTCCCTTTTTTTTTTTTCTTTCTCTCTTTTCTTTAAATTTGAATATTGTTTGTAAATTTATAATGTATGTTCAAATGCTGAAAAAGCAATAAAAAGTTTAATCACAAAAAAAAGAAACTGCCCTTTTCCATCTTTGGAAAAGGGCAGTTTCCAAGGATGACTTCCCAGATGGTTCTGTGTAACAAACCATCTGGCAAGTCAGGTTATTGGGTCACGTCAAGTAACTCTTTTCCTCTCATACTGTTAACCCTGCTACTCTATAACCGACCACCAGTGCCATCTGGTGGCGCACTGTCACAACTGCACCAATTGCAACACTATATATTCTATTTTTCCAATAATGTGTTTTTCGCCGAAGAGACAGGAATCAAAGCAGATTCACCCCCCCCCTCTCTCACTCTCTTTCTCTCTCTCTCGCTCTCTCTCCCTCCCTATGTCTCTCTCTCTCTCTCTCTCTCTCTCTCTCGCTCTCTCTCCCTCCCTATCTCTCTCTCTCTCTCTCTCTCTCTCTCTCTCTCTCTCTCTCTCTCTCGTTGATTTCCTTGTTGAAGCTGCTACTTTCACTTCCACTTAACGGCGTGACGCAGATTATTTAAGGACAATAGGTATTGTGGGCTAGGCAACATTTTATGTGTTTGTGTAAAGGTGTTGGCTCTACTATGAGTCTGTCTGAGGAGAGAGAGGAGGGGCTCCCTCCCTCTAAAACCACTCTGTCTGGGGAACATGACAGCCAGACCAAAGCTAAGAGGTAAGATGAGGATCTCTAACTGTCCATGACTGTTCTCCATCTCCATCTCAGAGTAAAAGCTCTGTCTCTGCTGTGTTGAAGCCCAGTCAGCAGAGGTTGTAACCAATTCAGTGGTCTGTCCACTAGGGGGCGGTGATCCGTTGTGGTCCGGACCAGTTAGTAAGTGGTCTGTGGAGTGGTACTTGCGGTCCTAATCCACCTTCTCCCTTCTCTCTCCTTCTTTGGCTGTGTTGGCAACACTTTTGTTAGCGGAATAAATGTCAGAAATCCTAATCCTTTGTCTATTAACTATATTCTATTATCGATTATGCTTATATTCTTATTGTTGCACTGTATTTTGCAGTTTGTGTTATTATACCTAGATAATAATAGATCTATCTATCTATCTATCTATCTGCTTTTATTTAACTGTTTCAAAATATGCTGAACCACTGGTCCGTGGAGTGGTCCTTGTGGTCCGGCCCCGTTGTTCAGTGGTCCAGCAGTGTGGTCCTTGTGGTCCGGACCAGCTGGTCCGTGGAGTGGGGACTTGGAGTGTTCACAAGTGGACTTTCATATTGTGTGGTATTTTGAAGACAGGGTCAATATAGCCAAGTTTATCCCGGTCGGTGACACAGTGTGGTTAATGACAGACCACTTTTTCACTACCACGGACTAGTCGTTGGGGTTGAGCAATAAATGTCACGTTATTTTTGATAGTAGGACCAGGACTAGACTCCACGGACCACTCACTAACTGGTCCAGAGGTTGTCCTAACATGTCTTTGCATGTTAGTGGCCCAAAAATGTCAGGAAGAGGTAAGAGTTTGAATTTGGAGGACTTCATTACCCAGAAATCCTGTGTGATGAGGTCAGTAAACTAAACGTCTTCTTCTTAAGGTGAGGTGGGTTGGAGGAAGGAGACAATATAGATATATAGATAGATATATATAGATATATATATATAGACAAATATTTTTTTTGATTCTTGAAATTTTGATGCTTTAATTTTGAAGGCAAAATCACTTCTGTTCTAGCCGGCTTGATGGGGACTGACCACTAGTGATGTCATGCAAATCCTGTATGGAAATGCATTCAGCAGAATGACATAATAGATGCAGAGATATTCAGATGATGATTCAGTTCCAGCTGTTCACAAGTAAGATTTACAGCCCCGAGGCGTTTCCAAAGTGATCTGCATGATGTCATCTATTGACGGGCAGAAGAAGAAAAAAAGCGATAGCAGTAGAACTAAAAAAGTAGAACTACGTGAAATCTCAGAATGAGTTAGAGAAGTCAGTAACAGAGACTCAGCTTTTGTTATGGAACAGTGTGATCTAGTGGGAAAATCAATGAGATGTATTTATTTATTTATGTATCATTGTCATTTGACAGTTTTCTGATCCATCCAGTCCACTAACTGTTCCTTGTGAGTCAGTAGTACATTTTTATTTTGTACAAAAATATCCATCTGTTCCTGTAAAAGACCAAAACCTAGTAATTGACCAAACCATAATAATTCACCATAATATAATAAAATCAAATGTTATAAAGCCCATAATGAAATAAAAATCCAATAACGTGATACAATCTTGAACCTGTGATATAATAGCTTTTTTGTCCATGAAGTAATAACTTCTTATGTTTTTATTATTAGTTTATGACATTACAGGCCTGATAACAATATGTTTGCTAAATAATGTAATAACATTAACCAGGAGGAAAGGAGGAAGTAGAGGAGGAAAGGACGAGGTTGAGGAGGAGGAGAGGAGGAGGTAGTGAAGGAAAGGAGGTTGGAGGAGGTAGAGGAGAACATAGAAGTGGAAAGGAGGTAGTGGAGGAGACTAGGAGGGAGAGGCGGAGAGGAGGAAACGAGGAGGAGGGAGAGAAAAGGTGAGGAAAAAGTAGAGAAGGAGAGGAGGAGGTAGTGGAGGAAAGTAGGAGGGAGAGAAGGAGAGGAGGAGTTAGTGTTGGGATGCTCCTCATGTTTCAGTGAATATTGTAGAAACAGTGCAGAAAGCTTTCAGCCTGAAACACTTGTTCTCCTGCTGCTGCTTTTGGCAATAAATGCATTAAGATTCATTTTTGAGTGCGTCTGATTTATTCATTGAATGTGTGATATAAGTAGAAGTAATAGTAGCAGTAGTTGTGGTAATAGTAGTAGTAGTAGTAGTAGTAGTAGTACTTTAATGACTCTTTTAAATTCCACTTGTGTTTTTAATGATTATCCTGTTCTATAGTGAGGCACCTGTTTACAGACGGGATTCTGGCGATACACGCAGACTAAAAAACTAAAACGATTTCTCAGCTGCTTAAAAGAGAAATAAACTGACTATAAAATCCTAAAACTGCCTCTGTCTGTGTACTTGTGAACCAGAGACACAGAACCTTTTCGAATATCTATTCCTTTAGTGACAGTAGTAGCAGTAGGCTAGTTGTGGTAGTAGTAGTAGCAGCAGCATCCTATCAGTGTAACAGGAGTGGTTTTACCTGTGTTTACTGGATATTAAGTTAAAATACTCCTTCCCTGAACAACAGATTGTGTCTTCATTAGGTTATCCATACCTCTTATGTTTCCAGATATGTGATATGTTGTTTTTCTGATATTCTCAGATTTTTTTTCTATAATTGCAATCTGCACTGGCATAAGTAATGCACTGTGATCAAATAGGCTATAGTGCACATGCTGTTATCTAGGCTACTACAGAATATACAGAATGATAAATAAGTTCCATAGTACCATTCAGGCTATACTGTCATAAATCTACAGGACCATAAGAGAGGCAGCAACATTCACCTACTCTAGCTTTCAGGGTGAGTATGTGAGTCAGTCATTGGGTTAACAAAACGTTGTTTTTAGTAACACCAACCTGTACACACTTCTACCTTCATCAAACCCACTCAGGCCCTGTTTATGTGGGCTCTACCACAGAACATGCAGACTCTACACAGAAAGGACAAGGGTGAAGATTTGAACTGAAGACCTGCTGTGAGGCCACAGTGCTAACCACTGAGCCACGCTGCTGCCTACTGTGAGATTTTCATGTGATCAAATTCCTCCTCCTCCATGTGTCACATCGTTTTGTGCTGAGGCTGCTCCTCAGTTCACTGTAGATGACAAGGTTAATGTGCTCCATCTAGTGGACACATAGCAGAACTACATTACCTGATCTGTGATTTGCCACAGGTTTGGCAATAGGTTCGACTGGTCTGATGTCATACTGATGTTTCTAGACTTTAAGTTATGAGGATGTGACAGCAGCCTCAGATCAACAGACAGACTGATGAAGGAGGATAAGCAGCGTCTTCTCTCTCAATGTTTCCTCTACAGATGAAGGTGGAAAGTGTCTTTGACTTGATCTGGTTGTGAGTTCACCAGGTAAGGATCCTACTAGGGAACATTATAAATGTTTCATGAATAGGCTGGCTCATATCACATTGTGTTGTATAACAGTATAGAGACTTGCCTGAGATGATGATGATAGGATTTTTCAAAATGTCTATTTGATGCTTGCAGATATAAATATGCATTAGAAGAAATTACAACATTTCTGTCTCAGTTGATGACAATGATAAGAGAATGATTTACTTTTAGTGATTGCCAAGTAGAGTGAGCACCAGTTAGATTGTAATCTCAGCTTGTAAAAAATGCAGGGAGTCTCAGAACTGGTCTGACAGCTTGGATCAGCTTGACTGAAGTGCATTTTATCCACTGTTAATACTTCAAGTGTGCAAAACACAACCATCTTACCAATACTGAGATACATTTTGTTTCACTCAAACCCCTTTTGCAACGTCCATCTCAATTGTCCTAGAGGTTTAAATGTCCTGTACCTGCTCAGTCTATGTGATGGAAAGAGAAGTTATTTTTTAATATTTTGTGCACTTAATGTATATGTGACATGTTACTGACATGAATGATCACAGCAATTGAAATAATATATCCTGTGACGGAAACATTGTTGTAATGAATCAACCATAGTGTGTTTGTGTAAAGGTGTTCGCTCTACTATGAGTCTGTCTGAGGAGAGAGAGGAGGGGCTCCCTCCCTATAAAACCACTCTGTCTGGAGAACATGACAGCCAGACCAAAGCTAAGAGGTAAGATGAGGATTTGTAACTGTCCACGACTGTTCTCCATCTCAGAGCTCAGCAGTGAAATCATTAACCCATCATTATTCAGAGTAAAAGCTCTGTCTCTGTTGTGTTGAAGCCCAGTCCAGCAGGAGAGACCAGACTCCCCTGTACCCAGCTGTGTGTCCATGAAGAGTGACAAGTCTACGGATCCTCCTCTTTATTTCAAAGATGGACAGCACTCTACTGAGCAAAGGTAAGAATTGAAAACAGATGAGTTTGTTATTATTCGATTCTACTGAACAGATGAAAGAAGTCAGGATACTCTGTTGATTTAGTTTCTTCTCTCAAAACATCACATAAAATAATCAGAGCAGCATCAGAGTCAAAGGATTTCTTTATTAATTTTAAAGAACAGCATTTATCAGACAAAAAGTACATTACATTCTTTTTTTTTTAACAATTACTGTATTTATCCAGAAGGGTTACATGCTCTTTTGCAGCATTGCTCTGCTACACATCCATACGGTTACAGATATTCATACCAGAGCTGCTCAGTACAACCACAGTCTTCTGCTGTTAGTCACTGAGCAGCTCTACCTGAACAGTCTGGGGGTTGAGATCCTTGCTCAAGGTCTAATTGGTGGTAGTTGCACAGGGTGCAGAAAGAGTTACATATTCACTCTGACTTTCAAAGTTGGTACTGGGATTCAAACTGGCAACCTGCTGGTCAAAACCCTGCTTCTCTAACATTTTTACTGCCACCGCCCCTGTTTTATCAATCCTTAGCAGGATCCAGCAGGAGAGACCAGACTCCCCTGTACCCAGCTGTGTGTCCATGAAGAGTGATGCGTCTATGGGTCATCCTATTCATTTCAAAGATGGACAGCACTCTACTGAGCAAAGGTAAGAACTGAAAACAGATGAGTTTGTTATTATTCAGTTCTACTGAACAGAGGAAAGAAGTCATGATACTCTGCTGATTTAGTTTCTTCTCTCAAAACATCACATAAAATAATCAGAACAGCATTTACAGTGGTGTTCACATTGTGTTTCTAATACTAGGATCCATCATGACAGAACACAGTCACGGTTAACCGCCTGTGTGTGCTGTGTGTGTGTGTGTGTGTGTGTGTGTGTGTGTGTGTGTGTGTGTGTGTGTGACATTATATGAAACTAACACATGTTTTCTCCAGTGTCCACCAGGAGAGGTAGTCTTCAAGCTGCACTCTTCAGACCAATGGGCTTTCAGTCTATGCCAGATGGATCTAATGATGTTATTCACAATTTTAGTAAGAAAGTTTATTTCAAATATTATTCTGTTCCAGCTGCTTGAGGAGAACATTGTCACTTTTATGAAGAATGAGCTGAAGAGATTCCAGAGGGTTCTGAGTCCAGATTACCCAGAATGCTTAGAGAGGCAGAGGGAGGATGAGGAGTTGGTGGACGGTGAGGAGGAAGCAGCAGAGAGGCTTTTCTGCAGATCACACTGCTCTTCCTGAGGAGAATGAAGCAGGAGGAGCTGGCTGACTCTCTGCAGAGCAGTAAGAGGCTTTTAACATGTTTAACATGATGGAGAGGGGAAATAGTGGGAAAATGGGAGATGTTTACATCTACATCTCTGCTGTAAATATAGACATTTCTCAAAAAAGACCTATTCAGTTCCAGATTGGAAGGTAAATGAGCACAATCCTCATGAATCCTCAGCTAAAATTATTGATATGTTCATGTGGGTGTATCATGCTGAACACAGTATTGTTTATTTAAAAAGAAAATACCACCACAGTTGCCTTTCACATTCGGCTACACACACAGTCAGGACCTGTTTGTCCACCAGTGATGAGCAGAATAGATGCCATGGGGTTGGGAAAAGTATGCATTCACTGAGAAATGCTTAAACTTCTCATATTTACAGCAACATCCACTGATTGATGTAATTTGTTCATTCAGAAACTGTTGCTGCAGTGTGCCAACGTCAACTCAAATCCAATCTGAAGGAGAAGTTTCAGTGTTTGTTTGAGGGGATTGCTAAAGCAGAAAACCCAACACTTCTGAATCAGATCTACACAGAGCTCTACATCACAGAGGGAGGGAGTGGAGAGGTCAATGATGAACATGAGGTCAGACAGATTGAAGCAGCATCCAGGAAACCAGTGAGACCAGAAACAACAATCAAATGTGAAGACATCTTTAAACCCTTACCTGGAAGAGATAAACCCATCAGAACATTGATTACAAAGGGAGTGGCTGGCATTGGGAAAACAGTCTTAACACAGAAGTTCACTCTGGACTGGGCTGAAGACAAAGCCAACCCGGATATACAGTTCACATTTCCATTCACTTTCCGAGAGCTGAATCTACTGAAAGGGAAAAAGTACAGCTTGGTGGAACTTCTTCATCACTTCTTTACTGAGACCAAAGAAGCAGGAATCTGCAGATTTGAAAAGTTCCAGGTTGTGTTCATCTTTGACGGTCTGGATGAATGTCGACTTCCTCTAGACTTCCAGAACAACGAGATCTGGACTGATGTTACGGAGTCAACCTCAGTGGACGTGCTGCTGACAAACCTCATCAAGGGGAAACTGCTTCCTACTGCTCGCCTCTGGATAACCACACGACCTGCAGCAGCCAATCAGATCCCTGCTGAGTGCGTTGACATGGTGACAGAGGTGAGAGGCTTCACTGACCCACAGAAGGAGGAGTACTTCAGGAAGAGATTCACAGATGAGGAGCAGGCCAGCAGAATCATCTCCCACATCAAGACTTCACGAAGCCTCCACATCATGTGCCACATCCCAGTCTTCTGCTGGATCACTGCTACAGTTCTGGAGCATGTGTTGAAAACCAGTGAGAGAGAAGACCTGCCCAAGACCCTGACTGAGATGTACATCCACTTCCTGGTGGTTCAGTCCAAACAGAGGAACATCAAGTATCATAGGAGAGCTGAGACAGATCCACACTGGAATACAGAGACCGGGAAGATGATTTTCTCTCTGGGAAAACTGGCTTTTGAGCAGCTGGAGAAAGGCAACCTGATCTTCTATGAAGCAGATCTGACAGAGTGTGGCATTGATATCAGAGCAGCCTCATTGTACTCAGGAGTGTTCACACAGATCTTTAAAGAGGAGCATGGGCTGTACCAGGACATGGTGTTCTGCTTTGTCCATCTGAGCATTCAGGAGTTTCTGGCTGCTGTTTATGTCTTTCTGTCATTCATCAACACTGGTGTCAATCTACTGTCAGAAACTCAATCAACATCCTGGTGGTCGACACTATTAAGAGACAAATCTAAACTAAAACACCTCTACCAGAGTGCTGTGGACAAGGCCTTACAGAGTCCAAATGGACACCTGGACTTGTTCCTCCGCTTCTTCCTGGGCCTGTCACTGCAGATCAATCAGACTCTCCTACAAGGCCTGCTGACACAGACAGGAAGTGGCTCACAGACCAATCAGAAAACAGTCCAGTACATCAAGGAGAAGATCAGGGAGAATCTGTCTCCAGAGAGTAGCATCAATCTGTTCCACTGTCTGAATGAGATGCATGACCGTTCTCTATTGGAGGAGATCCAACAGCACCTGAGATCAGGAAGTCTCTCCACAGACAGACTCTCCCCTGCTCAGTGGTCGCCTCTGGTCTTCATCTTACTGTCATCAGAAGAAGAGCTGGACGTGTTTGACCTGAAGAAATACTCTGCTTCAGAGGAGGCTCTTCTGAGGCTGCTGCCAGTGGTCAAAGCCTGCAATAAATCTCTGTAGGTGCATACATAACTGGATATATTCAATATATTACATGTAAAATTGATAGAGAAGAGAAAAAATAAATATTTTGAAACTTGTTGTTCATCACTGATTCTTCCTCAGGCTGAGCTACTGTCAGCTGTCAGAGAGAAGCTGTGAAGCTCTGGCCTCAGTTCTCAGCTCCCGGTCCTCTAGTCTGAGAGAGCTGGACCTGAGTAACAACAACCTGCAGGATTCAGGAGTGAAGCTGCTCTCTGCTGGACTGGAAAGTCCACACTGTAGATTGGAGACTCTCAGGTAAAATCAGATTATGATGCTTTTGTGTAACGATATGTTGTAACTATAACATTGTATGCTGTTTTATGATAAATTTGTGGGGTTTTTTTGTTTTTTGTAGTCATAATTTTTCTACATTTGTCAAACAAGGCAAACAAGTAAAACATGTCTGTTTTGTCAGGTTGACTCAAAACAAGCTCACAAAGAAATGCTGTAAGGAGTTGTCATCAGTTTTCAGCTCCCAGTCCTCTAGTCTGAGACAGCTGGACCTGAGTAACAACAACCTGCAGGATTCAGGAGTGAAGCTGTTCTCTGCTGGACTGGAGAGTCCACACTGTAGACTGGAGACTCTCAGGTCAGTATTCCTGAACTGAAGGTGGAACTGAAGGATTTTGGGTACTAGTCCACCGGGCTGGACAAATTATTACTAGCCCATTATAGATGATGTAATATAATATTATAAGTTTATCAAGACATCCGTAGGTATCTTTATCTTGCTAACAAACAAACAAGCAGGGATGAAAAGAAAACCTCCCCCAGCTTTGTTAAAGGAGGAAACCATGCTTTAAAATTATATGTACCTCCTTTTCTGGATGAGGTTCTTAATGCTGCTGTTGTTGTTTACATTGTCTACTTCTGTCAGTGAGCTAAAGAGCTAAAAAGCTGCCTGCCTGTCGCCTCAGCTTTGAGTGTTGTTGTTATGGCAACAGTGCAGAGTTCTGATAGGCCGGCTGATGCAGAGACAAGCCCTTCAATTTTATCACAGGCATAGCATATAAAATTAACCCAACACCCCTGTTGTGGCTTTTTTCTTTTAAAGGGATAGTTCACCCAACAATGAGCATTCTGTCATTATCTACTCACCCTCATGCCTGTTGTTTGTTTGTCCACATAACACACAGGGAGGTTCCCAGCACAGCTCTCTAGCAGCTTTCTCCAAAACAACCGAAGTCAATGGAGACCGTTTCTTTAGAGTTCCAAAAATAATCACATTTACTTTGTATCTCCTTTTTTTTAGCAAATCTCTCTCGCCTGACGGGTTGTGATTTTTGTATCTGACTCGCCCGAGATGAAAAATACTCGCCACTGGCGAGTGGGCAAGTATTATTTCCAGCTCTGGTCCTGAACCTGTAAAGACAATGCATGTTTAACATCAGGATTTAAGAGCTATTTTACTTGGAAAGGAAATCTTAAAATATATTCAAAATCGGTATTCTTCTCATCCAGTTTTACATACACAGCCATAATAGCAGTGCCTAACAAAACACAGAAATCAATCATATTAAATAAAAGAGAGTAACATTTCATATGTGTACATCTCCATTGAGGCTGAGTGGCTGTAAGCTCTCAGAGAGAAGCTGTGAAGCTCTGGCCTCAGTTCTCAGCTCCCAGTCCTCTAGTCTGAGAGAGCTGAACCTGAGTAACAACGACCTGCATGATTCAGGAGTGAAGCTGCTCTCTGCTGGACTGGAGAGTCCACACTGTAGACTGGAGACTCTCAGGTAAGATCAGGTTATGATGCTTTTGTGTAATAATATGGTGTAACTATAACATTGTATGCTGTTTTATGATGGATTTGTGTGTTTTTTTTTCGTTTTTTTGTAGTCATAATTTTTCTGCATTTGTCAAACAAGGCGAACAAGTAAAACATTCCTATCTGTTTTGTCAGGCTGAATCAAAACAAGCTCACAGAGAAATGCTGTAAGGAGTTGTCATCAGGTCTCAGCTCCCAGTCCTCTAGTCTGAGAGAGCTGGACCTGAGTAACAACGACCTGCAGGATTCAGGAGTGAAACTGCTCTCTGTTGGAATAGAGAGTCCACACTGTAGACTGGAGACTCTCAGGTCAGTATCCCTCAACCTTTTCAACAGACGATCATTTACATCCTGCTTTACATACAGGTTACTATCAGCAGACAAACCCCTGTGGAGGATTTTCTGTGCTCATGTAATTTTAAAACCAATTATGATACCAACATTTAGCACTTCCTAGACTCTGTGAATTACTTTCCATGTGGACATTTCATCCTTTCCTCTCCTTGCTGCCTCAGTTGTTGAAACCTAAAATACCAGAAAAGACTTCTAATAGTCTGTCTCAAAGTGAGTGGAGAACTCTGAAACTGGAGCAAATGAAACTACAAAGCTGATCAGTCAACTGTTTGTATTTGAGGCAGTTACAGTTTTGCTAGAATTTGACCTCATTATCACAACAACCACATCTGACATGTGGCTTGATTTGTCTGTGTCTCTCTCTCTCTCTCTCTCTCTCTCTCTCTCTCTCTCTGTGTGTGTGTGTGTGTGTGTTTGTGTGTGTGTGCAGGCTGTCAGGCTGTCTGCTCACAGAGGAAGGCTGTGCTTCTCTGGCCTCAGCTCTGAGCTCCAACCCCTCCCATCTGAGAGAGCTGGACCTGAGCTACAATCATCCAGGAGCCTCAGGAGTGAAGCTGCTCTCTGCTGGACTGGAGGATCCACACTGGAGACTGGACTCTCTCAGGTCTGGAGAGGCAACGTCTGCTAGAAGGCTGAGAGTCACACACATTTTCTCTGTCATACTGAGAAGCTGAGGAGTATTGATTAATGTTTAATGGTGGATATGAGTGATGTATGGGAAATCCTTCATAGGGAAGGTTATGTTTCTATCATCAAATACAATATTCTGGTCTGACTTTGTTTCCCCCACAGTGTGGACCATGGTGGAGTCCAGTGGTTGAAACCAGGTGTGAGGAAGTGTAAGTGTGTATTTAGTTTGATTCAGGAAAACAAAGCAGCAAACATTCAACTGCTTACATGGAAAGTCCCTCTACACAGCAGTTTGTGACATCTATTCATTCAAGTCCTACTGTGAATGAAGATGATGGCTGATATAATGTGTCATCATGAAACTGTTAAGAAATTAAAGGTCAAAGTGTTAATAAATCACCAAGTAATAAACAGCTCTGTTAGAATAAAAATAGTTTCTGTATTGTGTCTTGTTCTCTCCATCAGATGCCTGTGAACTCACACTGGACCCAAACACAGCACACAGAAACCTCTTCCTGTCTAAAGGCAACAGAAAGGTGACAGCAGTGAGAGAGGAGCAGCCATATCCTGATCACCCAGACAGATTTGACTACTGGCATCAGCTGCTGTGTAGAAATGGTCTGACTGGTCGCTGTTACTGGGAGGTCAAGTGGAAAGGAGAGGTTTATATAGGAGTGACTTACAGAGGAATCAGGAGAGGAAGGGGTGAAGACTGCGGGCTTGGATGGAATGAAAAGTCCTGGAGTCTGAGCTGCTATGGTGATCATTACTCTGCCTGGCACAATAACACACCAGTATCCACAGGAATCTCGTCCTCTGGCTCTGACAGAGTAGCAGTTTATCTGGACTGGCCTGCTGGCTCTTTGTCCTTCTACAGAGTTTCCTCTGACACACTGATCCACATCCACACCTTCCACTCCACATTCACTGAACCACTCTATCCTGGATTTAGGTTTGGGTCGTTTGGTTACTCAGTGTCTCTTGTCAGATAGAGGAGGGAGAGAGAAACACTCACACTGCTGACCAAAGACAGCTGCTGAAATGATATTCACTCTGTACAGGATCACACACACACACACACACACACACACACACACACAAACTATGCCTTAAAATGAGAATATTAATGTTTGTAATCACATCATATGTAAAAGAAACCAGATATTTTATTTGGAAAATGAAATGAATGAGATATTTAACCAGACAGAATCAAATTATTGTTGTTCACCTGGGAGCACGTTGTTGAAGATTGACAGGTTAAAATCTTTCCTTTGGACCTTTGTTTTATTTGGTATTTTATTAATGTCACACCAAGCTAAACATCTATTATGTTTCCAACAATTAAACTTAAAATTAACATTGGTCATATTGGTTTCAAATAAGCATGGTTTCAAACCATTTTATTTTTTTTACTGTTTTTATTGTTTTATTTTATTGTTTGATTTGTTGTTTAAATACTAAAATTGACACTATTATTTAGCATATCACAGTGCTGATTTCGGTTTCATCTAATCTTCATCCGTCAGTTGTGTAGGTTGTGTAGAAGGACACTCGTCAGGTAACATACGACTTCATTAATAAGTGTAAATACAACCAATTGTCACCTGGTGTGCAGTGCATCCAGTGGAAAGTGAGTATAGAATAGTTGGAAGAGTGGGGAATAACTCCAATCACAGTGAATGTTAGTTAACTAGTTTATTACTTGTGTTCGTACTAGCACTATTAGCTCACCCATAATCACATGCTAGCTCACTCCTATTCACAGCAATTGGTAGTTGCATCTGTGTACATTTGTGTTACTCAAATTGTTGCTGATTACATTACCCTTGTGTTTGCCCAAATGCAATAATAGTTAATTCCTCGCCCGTCAATCATCCTGGCCCGAGCATGCGCACTAGTATTAATTCACGGACTTCTCATCTCCTGAGAAAGGTACTGCAAACATATTTATTGGTCACTAGAGGGCAGGAGTGCATCTTCACATCACTGCATAATGATCTGCTGTTACTGTCTGTTGGGAAATGATGTCAACATTAGAACTGAATCACCCTGCTGCCTTCCTGTTGGCTTATTTGATTGTATTGCATTTCTTTAAACTATGCATGTTTATTTGCAATCAAGTTCTTTACCTTTGCTGTGCATTTTAATGATCTTATTTAGTTACCAATGTTGTATATTGTTTATTCAAGTTATTTAGCCTACTTGTTCTGTATTCATTACCTTCTACCTACAGAACCATTGACCATTGAAGCCAATTGTGATGTACCAGCAATGTATGGTTGTGGTGGTGGATTAATAAAGTTTTCAAGTGAGACGGCATCTGAGTGATTCTAACCGATAACCTGCAGTGAGCTAGCCTTCCAACCCAGCAAAAGTCAGATAAGAGAGAATCAGCCATAGCCAGCTATTCCTTCATCACAATAACTGTATGGATGTGAAGCAGAGCAATGCTGCAAAAGTATGTATGTATGCAAAGTAAAACACTTCCGGATAAATACAGTAAAAAAATAAGAATATGATGTCACGTTTTAATGCAAATAACTAACTTTTTATCTGATAAATGCTGTTCTTTAAAATTAATAATGACATCCTTGGACTGGTCACTCTTCTTGGACACACAGCTGGGTACAGGGGAGTCTGGTCTTTCCTGCTGGACTGGGCTTCAACACAACAGAGACAGAGCTTTTACTCAGCTTTTACTTACTTACTGAATAATGACGGGTTAATGATTTTACTGCTGAGCTCTGAGATGGAGAACAGTCATGGACAGTTAGAGATCCTCATCTTACCTCTCAGCTTTGGTCTGGCTGTCATGTTCCCCAGACAGAGTGGGTTTAGAGGGAGGGAGCCCCTCCTCTCTCTCCTCAGACTCATAGTAGAGCCAACACCTTTACACAAACACACTCAACATGCTGTGATAGATGGACTGATTCATTAGAATAAAGTTTCCTTTACAGGATATATAACTTAAAGGGCTGTGATCACTCCTGTCAGTAAAATGTCACATATATACTGAGTGCACAAACCTCAAACCTGCAGGCTGTGTCCTGATTAAACACGTTCAGAAAGCAACACGTCAAATTACTGCTTCTACTTATGCTCTTATTAGATGACGTCACTAACACTCAAACACTAACATGCTGGAAAACCGTTGGAAGTGTTGAGTTATGTTTTGACCTAAACTGCGGGCTTTCAAACAGACACGCTTAGTGATGTTACGTTTGCGAACGATCCGATTCTTTTCAACGGCTCTTTGATATGAACGAAGGGAACCCAAGTCGTAGATGAGAGACGTTCTTTTTATCGCCAGATTATCTATCTGATTTGCACTAAAATCTGTTTTGCACAAAAATTAATTAGACTTGTTTTTTATTGTGCCAATATTAAGTACTGCATGAATTGCATTCAAGGCAAGGCAACTTTATTTACATAACACATTTCATACAGAGGTGAATTCAATGTATTAAATTTACTGACAAAGCAGAGGGAGATGGCATCACCTTGTGTAATGTTTACAATGCCGATCATTGACATTAGGTCTGACATCAAGTCTCTGATCTTTACAATGTTTTTAAGGTGATAAAAGGCTGATTTAGTTATTGATTTAATGTGACTACTGAAATTTAAGTCTGAATCCAGGATAACACCAAGGTTTCTAGCTTGATTTTTGCTCTTAAAGGACAGACTATTTAGGTGAGCAGAGACTCTAAGTCTTTCTTCTTTAGCCCCAAAAACGATGACTTCAGTTTTTTCTTCATTTAACTGGAGAAAACTTTGGAACATCCAGCTACTAATTTGTTTAATGCATTGTCCCAGGGAGTCTATTGAACTGTACTCGTTAGGTGACACGGCTATATATATTTGTGTATCATCTGCATACATGTGATATGAAACCATACAATTTTGAATAATATCAGCTAATGGGAGTATGTAGAGATTGAATAACAGAGGTCCGAGAATTGACCCTTGTGGAACTCCACACGTTGTTGGGAGACGCTCTGACGTACAGCTACCGATTGATACAAAATAGTCTCGGTCCTGAAGCTAGGACTTGAACCAATTTAGGACCATGTTAGATAGACCAAACCAGTGTTCAAGTCTGTCTATTTATTGTGATCAACCGTATCAAATGCAGCAGTAAGGTCCAGTAACACGAGGACAGAGACTTTACCAGAATCTATGTTGATATTAATGTCATTCAGAACCTTGATAAGAGCAGTCTCGGTACTGTGGTGGGGCCTAAAGCCAGACTGGAAAATGTCAAGGTAGTTATTTACTTCCAGAAAGTTGCTGAGTTGTCTAAAGAAAACTTTCTCAATGATTTTACTGATAAATGGCAAGTTTGATATGGGCCTGTAGTGGTTAAGTACAGATGCATCCAGATTAGCTTTTTTTTTTTAATGTGGCTTGATTACTGCAGTTTTCAGGGCTTTGGGGAAGCCCCCTGAAAGCAGTGAACTGTTAACTATCTGTAATACATCTGTTGCCAGGTAACTAAAAACTTTTTTAAAAAACACTGAAGGCAGCGGATCAAGGCAACATGTGGAGGGTTTGAGATGTAAAACAATTTCTTCAAGAGATGTGAGGTTTATGACATCAAAATGAGTCATCTTTACCGGATTAGTTCTAGTAGATTGCTGAGGCATGTTATATAGCGTAAGTGAGGAAGCACCGATAGTTTGCCTAATCTTTTGGATTTTTTTCTGTGAAAAAATAAGCAAAGTCATTACATGACTTTGTAGAGTTGAATTCAGGAGGCATTGGTACTCATGGGTTGGTGAGTTTATCCACAGTGTGCGTGCATTATTAGTCTCTGAGTTAATGACCTGAGACAGGAATGATTGTCTTGCATTTTTCAGTGCTAAATAGTATTTCTGGAGACTCTCTTTATAGAGATCATAATGAATTTGGAGTTTAGTTTTCCGCCATTTACGCTCAGTTTTTCGACACATTCTTTTTTGGATTTTGGCCTGAGGGGCATTCCTCCATGGTGCCTTTTGCTTACCAGAAGAGACTTTGACTCTAACTGGCGCAATTTCATCGATGACATTTAAGATTTTAGAATTGAAATTGTCCAGAAGATCCTCGACTGACGTTGACAGAGAGGGGGGTATCGTGGAGATTGCCTGAGAGAATGCTATGCTGCTGTATTCATTGATATAACGCTTTTTGACTGTTTTGGACCTAGTACGAGTGTCCACTATGACAGTCATATCAAACAGAACACAGAAATGATCCGATAAGGCAGCATCAAGGACCATGACATTGGAGATATCAAGACCTTTGGAGATAACCAGGTCCAATATATGGCCTTTGTTGTGAGTAGGCTCTTTTACATGCTGAGAGAGTTCAAATTTTCCAAGATAAAGGAAAGTTCTTGGGCATTCCTATCATTTGGATTGTCAGCATGAATATTAAAATCACCAGTAATAATTACACGGTCAAAGTCAGTTACAATAATGGACAACAATTCTGCAAACTCATCAAAAAATGTAGCTGAATATTTTGGTGGCCTATAGATATTTAACAGGATAGTTTTAGCACTCCTGTTTAGTATAACTGCGAGATATTCAAAGGAGTTGTATGTACCAAATGATAATTGTTTGCAAAAGAACACATCCTTGAATATAACAGCTACACCACCACCTCTTCTTCCTGCTCTAACTACATCCAGAAAGTTAAAGTTGGGGGGCGCTGACTCAATAAGAGCTGCTGCCCTGTTGTTTTCATCCAACCATGTTTCGGTTAAAAACATAATGTCAATTTTATGATCTGTAATGAAATCATTAATCAAAAAGGATTTGCCTGCCAGTGATCTTACATTCAGCAAAGCCAAATGTATTGTGTCAGGGACAGGTTCAGCGATTATTGTCTGTTGGCAAGGAATACCAATTAGGTTTGATAATTGTGCAAACTGAGTTGGATACACCCTGTTACCTCTATCTCTAATCATAACCGGAATTTTCGATATCGCACGATCAGGGCTGATCTCACATGGAGTGATGCTTTGTGAAGGACAATTGATGGGATACAATGTAGAATTACCAGTACTTTTGTGAACAGAGTGAAACACTGGGTGAAAAAAGTTGACATTTATCAAACAGGAACCAGGGAGTCAGGAGATTTTACTTGATTGTACAGCAAGATCAATGTTCATAGATAGCAGAGAAGAACCCCTGTAATTTGGGTGAAGACGGTCAGATTTAAAGAGCTCAGTTCTGTTATGGAAAGAAGTAAAATTGCCCACATAAATTACGTTTTTGGTATTGCAGCAGGCTTTCAGCCAGATATGGAGCTGGCGTACGTGGCTGAACTTAACATCACCAAAGCAAGGGGGGGGGGCTGGAGATTACGTAATGTTTACCAGCCGCTTGCAGCACATCCATAAGACGAAGGAAGTCATCTTTGAGTTTCTCAGACTGTTGAGATTTTATGTCGTTTAATCCAACGTGTGCAACGACTGTGGAGATGGAGGGATGATCATGAATACATTTTGGAAGGACATCAGTGATGTCCTGTACTCTGGCTCCTGGGAAGCAGAGAGTTTTTGCTTTAGGGAGCGATACATGACGGACGATGGATGATCCAACCACCAGAACAGTGGGGGGACAGTGTCCCCGGGGAGTGTTGCTTGGAGGTCTGTCCGGATCAGATGACATGGGAGCAGGCTCAAGTACAGGTCCAGTGGGGGGTTCCGCGGGGGCTAGGAGCTGCCCGGGTTTCCTTCGGTGTGGGCTTGGACTTGTGGGCTTGTTGCGGGCTTGGAGTTAACCATAGCCTTGGTGGATAACACTGATGGGGAAGCCCTCTCCGCAGCTGCCAGAGAGGGACGGACCTCCAGAGTGGCACCTGAGCCAGAGGACAAGCATCCATTTGGAGTCAGAGAAGGTGGACAGCCCAAGTTTTCCAAAGCCTGGAACTTGTTTTCAAGTCTCAAGACTCCAGAGGTGCGGGGCCGAGCAGCAGAAGAGCCACGGGACCCTCTGCCCTTCACTAGGCTCCAAGGCTCGGGCACGGATGGAGTGGAGCAGGATTGAAACTTTGGTTTTGCTCCGAGGCTCGGCCAGATGTCCTCCCTCAGGTGTAAAACAGATGCGGAGGCTAGGTCACCACTAGCAGCCATTGAGCCTGACCACGGAAGAGTTGTATCGTTGTTCCCACAGACCGGAGAGCGAGGCGGGCAGGACTCTACCGGAGCATTGCCGCTAACTGGGCCCAGGATGGAAAGATGTTTCGACTGGGTTGCTGCAACGGTGGAAAACCCCAGGATCAACTTATCCTTCTCCTCTAGTTTGTCTTTCAGGTGAGAAATGTCCAATTTCAGCTTAGCGATGGTAAATTCACAGGAGCCACACTGCGCCATGCTGAAGTAGTCTAGGCGGTAGTCTCCAGTAGTAGAAAGTGTCCGTGTCTGACTTGATTTTGATTTATGTATTCATGTACATTGTTTGTTAAATGTTTTGATCTCCTTTCTTTGTCTTGGTCTGCTTTTCCAGATACTGTAACTACCACTCCAAATCATCTGCTTCATCAATCCATGTGTGTCTGTTTTGTTTTTGGCTGGACCGCAACAGCGGGGCCAGCCCTACAAACACGAATGTCTGTCACTGACTGACTGACTGACTGACTGAGTGATCAAGTTACACCATTGGTCGGCCATGGCACGTGGCACATCATAGCGTCACAGAGCCAGAAATGTAAGTTCCGTTTTCTCCGCCGTCTAGTTTCTCCACTGAGATCAGGAGCCCGTTTCTCCCACACAGTAAGCAGGCTGACCAATATCATGCAAGTAGAATCTATACAATTATATCATATCACCGTTTATGTCGATGCATATGCGCGAGCTCAGTCCACCTGAAATCCTCTGTTCTGTCGGGGGAGAGAGACACACAAACAAGCATGGAGGTTTCATCACGCCGAGGGCTTATTGCCGACCTTCCCAAAGTTTCACGGGGCCACGGTTCTGGCCAGTGCCACTAGCTGGGCGCCGATTTGTTCCCGATGATCCGGCCAAGATTTCGGCTGGGGTCCCGACGACGATGCGCCCCCGGTGTCCGGCGAACAGCGTTTTCGGCACCGACGGGTAACAGAGCGCCTGGCGCTTGGATCGGCAGGATCGATGCGGGCCGTGGGCACGGTGGAGACGACAGCGGTGGAGAGAGAGACGGGACGCGCTGGAACGATCAGTATGGATGTATGGACTACTATTCTGTATTAGCAGTCTACAGCGGAGTTAGTTACACCATTGGTTGGCCGTGGCACGTGGCACACTCATACACGGTCCAGCCATATACTAGGTTTTGACCTAGTCTTGTTTCTTACTGTGTGTTAAATAAATCACCATTCACTGGACTTCATCTGAGCTTCCTCATTCATATACTGGCATTCTAACCGATGCCCCCTGATGATAGTCACCAGCCAATCCTAACCAGCCATTCCTAAATCCTATTTAATACTATGTGACATGAAATTACTATCACCCAGGTTGCATAGCATTATAGGCACATTTTTACCAATTAATAATATGACTAAACCCCCTTCCACAAACCCACAATCCCCATGGTGGGTTTGTGGAAGTTGTTTGCACCATGTACTGTCAGATTGGAGAAGCATCCAATCCACGCTGTTGTCAATTTTCTTCTTCTTAGCTAGCTAAATAACTAGCAATTAGCTTGTAGCCTACCTTGCACAAAAAATGAAAGAAACAATAAAATATACACACCACCAACACAGTGCAAAATATGAAACTACAATCAAATTCTAACTATTTTTCTAAATGGCTATTTTTCTCTCTATTTATCTCCTAACGCCTCAACTGACCCGAACAAAAACCGGCGGCCCGGTCCTAGTGCCTGTATTGTGCTGGATGGCTGAACTCGTGTTCTGATTCGGTTAGACACATGTCAACCATCATTAGACTAGTGAGGCTCCGCTTCATGCTTAAAAACATGTCATACTTCATAACTATCCAGTCAATGGCTAATAAAGTAATCCATTGAGTTACATTAGTTGGTGAAGCAGAGAAAATAGTTGCTTCACTGCAGTTCCTCTTAATAACCAGAGGATGGAGCTGTTTTGCACCAAAAAATTGTCAGGCAGGTTTTTGAACCATTGTGGGCTTCACAGAGAACTGTTTGAAATAATATTTTATAATGCAATATGTGCTCTTTTTTTTTTCAGGGAAGCTCTGCTTCACCTGCTGTCTTAGAGAAACCTCCTCGGGTCTATTGGTTGCCATGGCGACAACTGCTTCCAATTCTTCCGGTAGAGTGGTGAAGGCATCCAGTGGTGAAGTGGTAGTGGGTAGCAGCTGGTTTGGGATGGGGCCAAAGCCAATATGGAGAGCGAAAAACACAAAGAAAAGGCTGGTGCTGAAAAAATATGTGAAAAAAAGCTGAAGTCATTGGAGAGTGGCCTCATTGTGTCTCCATCTCTCAGTGAGTATTCTAGTTAAACTGTACTGAACAACAATATGAATGCAGCATGTAAAGTTTTGGTCCCATGTTTCCTGGGTTAAATCCCATTAATTTTCCATAAAAAGCCTATTTTTCTCTAATCTTCTGTCCAAGTTTGTTTACATCCCTGTTACTGAGCATTTCTCCTTTGCCCAGAATTTCTCTCAAATGATTTTCTCATATGTTGCTTTTATATTTTTGTTCAGTTTAGAATAATATATCGTAATACATCTTGGCTAGTATTGTATCGTGACGTAAGATTAAAGGAACAGTTCACCCAAAATGAAAATCCAGCAATTATCTACTCACCCCCATGACACTTTGCATGGGGATCTGTCTTCGGAGTTGAAAAAATAACGGAATATAACCATAAAATGGCTCCATGCAGCTCGTCCAGCATAATCCAAGTCTCCGGAAGCCAACAGATCCCAAAGTGACTTGAAAAGACAGACATTTACACCATTATTTAGCTGAAAGTGTGTCAAAACTGTGTTCACATGTGCGCGTACCCCGGCCTTCGAAACTAGATAGGTAAGACTCTCTCTTTACTGTATTTTTATCATCCTGTAAAGCACTTTGAATTGCCCCAGTGTATGAAATGTGCTATACAAATAAAGCTGCCTTGCCTTGCTTTGCCTCTCATATTAGAAGAAACAAGATAAGTTCAATTAGTGAACAACCATATTAATGTTTGATGTCATGATAATAATGAAAAATGCCATAATATGTGCCATTTTAACTATAAAGGCTGCATGTATTACACTATGCAGAATACATATAGAACAGAGACTTAAAGCTGGGGTAGGCAACTTTTGAGAAAAGAGCAAGGCAGAGGTAGAATTTGAACATACACAGCCTCTCTGCTCCCTCCCTCTGCCCCATAACCCCTCCCACTCGTTCATAACGCCTCCCCCCAAAGGAGCCTCATGCGCGTTCATGAGTTCACCTGTCAACTGAACTGAGCTACTGATCGATGTGTGATTCCCAGGTAAGAAGAAACGCTGGTAATAAAAAACAAACAAACATTGAGCATTTACATGTTACTCTCAGAAATGAGTATAATTGTGCTTGGTAAGCTAAAGACGTTTGATAAATGAAATAATTTCCCTCGTAGGCTGTATATTAGCCAAGTAGGTTAGCAAGCTAACGTTAGCTAGATTACGATAGCATTACCAATATAAACAATGAAACTAGCCGCAACACACTGGAACACAACAATTTCGATATGCAGCCTATAGACAATTTGTTGTGTGGCGCCTGGAGAATCCGTGATAAGTATCCTGATCCACATGGACAATATGTAGGTTTTGTTTACAGTTGGGTGTAATTACAATAATTGCTGTTCTGCAATACTACTATGCAAGATCACTGTACTGCAATTTGGTTTATACAATATAATTTCACTGCAATTAGGATTGCTTTCTTGCTGCATTTGCACATATTATGTACATTTTTTTTGTATTTGTTTCATGTTTGGTTTTACTTGTAATAAATGAGGACATTTATATCTGCCTTTCATTTACAGTCACAGCATAAACCACACACAATACTCCCAACGTGATTTCAGTAAATTTAACTATGCATAAAAGATGACTTTTCAGGAGATGTGGTATAGGATCTAATTTTTAATTCTAAAATAATACTATACAAAACCGAAATTGGATGAATTTGTCATACAAAAAAAAAACAAAAAGAAAAAAATCTCAAACAGTAATATTTACTGTGCCAGGTAATAATGAATAATGAATTTGAGTGTGCAAAGATAGACACAAGGTGTGGCCTCCAAAGCTGGGTCAGTGTTCAGTAGGGTCAGGTAGGACCGGCTGTGCAGACGGCCTCCATCTTGTGCAGGAACAATCTTGTGCGGTGGTGGACCTTGCCCTTTTGAAAGAATATCACAATTACATATCTGACAGCAGCATTTCACTGAGAGGGTTTTGGTCTCTGAAATGTGAACTTACAGTATTCATGGAAACCCCATAACAATCAAAAGCATGACTAAAATTGTTACTGTTAAAAAAATTATAATAATGGTATGACATCAAATAACAGAAAAGTACATATCAGCACAAACATGGGCACTAACACGTAAGCATAGTTTCCAAAGCTATGTAAGACATGAAATGCAGTGGTAGTGCTAGCAAAGCTTAGCCTGCCAGCAAGTTATGCTCACCTGTCAGAGAGTCTCTGAAGGGAAGAGAAGGGAAGCAGGAGGCGCAGCCATGGTCTGCAATCCAGGTTTCCGGGGAGTGGATATTATTAGGCGATCTTTCTCGTAACTGCAAAAAACATGTAGCTCGTCAAAAAAAGCAAACTCTAAAGCATTGTAACGGCAGGTGTTTTACTGTAACCTAAATTGGTTTCCTTGAAATTACAATTGTGCAAAGTGAGCTAGATCTATATCGCTACCTAGACACAGGATGGCGTTAGCATCCCGGCTAATAATCACCTCTGTATGAATGATCGCCGTATCGAAGGGATTATTCATGTGAGTTTCCAGTAACGACTACCATGCAAAATAATATAAAACATCAGGCTGTACTGTTATAAGTGTAACGGCAGGAACCTACAGACAGCAACATTCACCAGCTACCTCTAGCTTCAGGCTGAATGAATGTAGCTCGGAAAGTTATTGGAATCTCAGCAGTTTCCCTCACCGATATCGTTTAGAGACCCACGGCAGCTCAAAAAGGCTCAATGTGTATCCTAACGTTCTGGAACTCCTTTACATACCCACAGTGTAGCTACTCAAACCCACTTCCAACCAATACAGATCGGTTTGTCTTTGCTTTTGCTTCTATGGTGCTAGCTCTGCTAGCTTTGTCTCTACCAGCAGGCTACTACATTGACTAGCTGTTACATAACTAGCACAGCTGCTTACCTATTACAACATACTGTTTACATTATTAAAAATGGAGCACAGTCACTCATAAAGCAAAAACCAATGCTACTGTGCTGATGTACAAACGTGCTACCGGGCTACTTGCTAACTCAAAGCCGTTCCAGCCGTTCTCAGACCGCTTGAATTATAGATAGAGGGAGGTATATTACATAATGATATGACATTTTGGCCAAATAACAGTAAAATAAAGTTGTCTACCCTAGCTTTAAAGGGTAACTTCGATATTTTTCAACCTGGACCCTGGAAGTGCGTTTCATTTCTGTATTGCGTCCTTTCCATAATGTTGTCAGACACTTATAATAACAATCTGAGCCTGTCAGTGGCAAAAACAAGCACTTTTAGTGGACGTACATTGACGGTTCGCATTTGCCCCGTCGGATTACATTGCAGCCCGTTTCGCAGCTGCCGGCTGAAGCGATGTCACTCAATACTGGACCAATTTCAAAAATTGTTGTCCCCATTAGTTACTTAGACACAGGGAGCAACACAGTGATAAAGGGAACAAAAAGGTCATTTATTTTACCTTTGGCTCATTCATTGGGTCCGGGAAGCTTTTGGTGTCAGGGCGGCTAAACTGAGTCAAACAAAAAGCACAATTCTAAGCTCCCCGACTGACCAAAAACAGGAAAGAGGTTGGGGGGGTTTGGTCAGCAGTGTGAGTGTTTCTCTCTCCCTCCTCTATCTCAGGGTCATGACCCCCAGGTTGAGATTATTTTGGGGGGGGCGCGGGATGGTTGTCAAAAAAAAAAAAAAAACAGAAAAAATTGATAAATATTTTTTGATAATGATTTTTTCCATTAACTCTCCCATACAATGATAAAATATATAATGTATAGATAATATATATAATATATAGTCATTATAAAACAGATTTGAGTGAAACACTGGAGGGCACCAAGAAGTCGTCTCCTCCAGCTTGGGTGGCACAATGACAGGTGCTTGGCCAAGCTAGCTAACAACTACTGCAAATAAGTGGCTGAATATGGAGCGGTGGCTTCTCAAAAAAAGTCTGCCAGCTCAAGATGCAGACCAAGAAGAGATGTGTGAACGTGGGCCTTAAAGTACACCATCAACTGAAAAATGTAAGGTTCCGACAGATTCCCTGGCCTCCACCAAGCATCCGAAATATCAGTCTGAGTTTCTGCAGTACAGATTCACGTGCCTAGCCAAAAATGAACTGGAATATCCACAATGTGTACTGTGTTCTGAAGTGCTTGGCCACGAAAGCTTGAAAATGGTGAAATGGAAGAGACATTTGCAAACCAAACACTCATCCCACATTGACAAACCATTAGATTTTTTTCATCGCAAGGAGGGAGAACTGCGGAGCCAGAAGACGGCTGTACGTGAGCATGTTACAATCCCTGCCAGAGCCCTGTTAGCTTCATATGAAGCTTCATATGAAGCTAACAGGGCTTCAGTTGCTCAGTTGCTCAGTCGAAAAAGCCCCATACTATTGCCGAGAGCCTGATCCGCCCAGCAGTGATTGCAATGGTCAAAGCTATGCATGGTGACAAAATAGCTAGCTCGCTTGAGACTATTCCAACGTCTAATGACACAATGGCGAGGTGCATTGGTGACATGGCAAACGACATAAAAGTCCAGCTCATTGACTGACTGAAGAAAAGTGGAAGATTTTCCCTGCAAATTGACAAATCAAAGGATGTATCCAGTGATGCGCAGTTGCTTGTTTTTGCAAGATACAGCTATGAGGGGAAAATGTACGAGGATATGTTGTTTTGACACTCGAGGGAACTTGTACTGGTCGTGACATTTTTAACAAACTGGACAGTAAAATGCACGAGGAGGGGCTAAATTGGGAAAATTGTATCTCTGTGTGTACAGATGGAGCTGGCCCCATGCAGGGGACAAGGAAAGGACTAAAGGCTAAAGTTTTGGAAGGGGCACCGCATGTCAAATTCACGCATTGCATTATTCACAGAGAGGCCCTGGCGAGCAAGAACCTCGAGCCACAACTCCGCGACGTTCTCCAAACAGCCATTAAAGTTGTGAACTTCATCAAATCTCGCCCGGTGAATACCAGACTGTTCACCACTCTGGATCGGAACACAAATCTCACACTCAGGTCAGATGGCTTTCACGGGGGAAAGTATTAACCAGATTATTTGAACTGCGTGAAGAGGTCCGTATCTTCCTAACAGATTGCGGGTCCCCCCTCGCTGACCACCTGACTGACCCCAAGTGGGTTTCTAGCCTTGCGTATCTGGCAGGCATATTTGATAAACTGAACTGTCTAAACGTGTCCCTCCAAGGCCCAAACACCAATGTCCTCATGCTTTCTGACAAGGTTACAGCGTTTACTAGGAAGCTGGAGCGGTGGGCCGCGTGAGTCGAGGAGGGCAGTGTTGAAATGTTCCCCGAGCTCAAGGACTTCATGGACAATTCTGACATAAGCATCCAAACGATGAAAGGAGGTATTGCTACTCACCTCAGAAGCCTGCTTGACCATTTCAATCGGTACTTCCCAAAAGACGACACCCCAGAGAGAAACGACTGGATACCCCAGCCTTTCACCACCTCCACTGTCCAACACCTGTCATCGGAACTTGAGGATGCGCTCTTGGACCTCTCCTCTGACCGCACATTACAGACCGGTTTTGCATCATGCACACTGGAGGAGTTCTGGCTGTCAGTGGCTGCAGAATACCCAGGACTATCGAAGGCTGCCATGGATATACTTATTCCTTTTGGATCTACTTATCTATGTGAGAAGACATTTTCCTCACTGACATTTATCAAGAACAAATACAGATCACGGCTCGTCAGAGTTGAAGATGATCTTCGTGTCGCAGTCTCCAGCATCAAACCAAGAATACAGCTGCTTTGTTCAAAGAAACAGGCCCAGCCATCCCACTAAAACGAATAAGTAAATGCTATCCCTGTTACAAAGGGAAAAAAACTGATAATACAAGCCTATATGCCTTTACAGGTCTAACTGTTAAAAAAAACTAAATAAACAGATTGAGAATCACTATTACAAAAGGGGAAAAATACAAAACGAGATGCATGATAATATGCTACAAGCCTACAACAGGCCTAACTGTTATAAGAACTGTGAATGAACTGGGAATATAAGCCTGCATGGACTGAAACGTATTTGCACTGTGCTTAAAGCCGTTTTGCAGGCCCAACTACCTTAATAATATGAGAATGTACTGGCCCTAGTTTTGACCTATTGCCTTGATTCAGCTTGTAAAGCAGTCGTGTCGCCTCCTTCACAATGAGTTGTGCTGTCGGATCTTGAATAAAAAAGTAAAACTGTAATTAAAGCCAAATTGATTTAGATTTAGTTTGTGTACGTTTGGTAGCTGTCATGTGTGCGTCTGGTAGCTGTCATGTGTGATAGAAACCCCTGGGACAAACAGGGAGCAGAGAAGCAGGGGGTCGCTCAATCTTCCACTGCTATGATGTCTGTGTCCCGTGCGCAGAGAAAATAGGCTAAATACGTGCCGAGCTCCGTGCCATGCGCGCCTGTGTAAGGCAAGGCGCCGAAGTGAAGCGGGTCACTACAGTGTGTTTCAAGGGTGAGGCGAGAGGGAGGGGATAGCGAACCCCATCCTACATTTTTTGGGGGGTCGCGGCTCAAAACGGTTGAGAACCACTGCTCTATCTGACAAAAGACACTGAGGAACCAGATAACCCAACCCAGAACCCAGAATAGAGTGGTTCAGTGAATGTGGAGTGGAAGGTGTGGATGTGGATCAGTGTGTCAGAGGAAACTCTGTAGAAGGACAGAGAGCCAGCAGGCCAGTCCAGATACACTGCTACTCTGTTGGAGCCAGAGGAGGATATTCCTGTGGATACTGATGTGTTATTGTGACAAGAAGAGTAATGATCACCAGAGCAGTCCAGATTCCAGGACTGTTCATTCCCTCCAATCCTGCAGTCAGCACCCCATCCTCTCCTACTGATTCCTCTGTATGTCACTCCTATATAAACCTCTCATTTTCTCTCGACCTCCCAGTAACAGCAACCAGTCAGACCATTTCTACACAGCAGCTGAGACCAGCAGTCAAATCTCTGGGTAATCAGGATATGGTTGTTTCTCTCTCACTGCTGTCACCTTTCTGTTGTCTTTAGACAGGAAGAGGTTTCTGTTCGCTGTGTTTGGGTCCAGTGTGAGTTCACAGGCATCTGATGGAGAGAACAAGACACAATACAGAAACTATTTTTATTCTAATAGAGTTGTTTATTATTTGTTGATTTATTAACACTTTGACCTTTAGTTTCTGAACAGTTTCATGATGACACATTATATCAGTGATCATCTTCATTAGTAGTAGGACTTGAATAAATAGATACCACAAACTGCTGTGTAGAGGGACTTTCCATGTAAGCAGTTGAATGTTTGCTGCTTTGTTTTCCTGAATCAAACTAAATACACTGTAAAAACGGTGGGCTCAGAAAGGCTGCACTCGTACTGATTACTCTGACTGGTTGTTGTATAGACCCAGGTCCGCTGCAGGGTGTCCGATAAGAACTTAACCGGATGCCAATCTGTTTCTCAGTGTTCTTTATTCACTCCCACACGATCAACACACGCTCATTTCTCTTACTGATTTCAAACTGGTACATACATGGGGTGTGTGGTTCTGAAAGACAATATAAACAAAACAGAATTGAATGTTTGTTACAATTACCGTATTGACCTGAATACAAGACGGGGTTTTTTTCCTGGAAATACGTCTGAAAAAGTGGGGTCGTCTTATATTCGGGGTCTAGACTTTTAAATGTCATTATACATTCACAACAACAGATGGCGCCAGATCTGTAAAACGAGTCAAGCGAGCCACCGTCTCTCACAACTAGCCTACAGCGCCAGGCGCCTAAAAGATGGAGAGACACAGTGACCATCTCGAACAAAGTGGCTCAAAAGTAGGCCAAGTTAACCAACAACAGCGGAGGAGTTATGATGCCAATTTTAAGATCATGGTGATCAATGCAGCAGAGTCATCAAACAACTCTCGAGCAGCTAAGAAATATGATGTCACAGAATGTAATGTTCGAAGATGGCGAGCCCAAAAAGACCGTCTTAAAAATGCTAACAGTCAGAGAAAATCTTACCGTGGTCCTCAAAGCGGCCGCTTCCAAGAGATTGACAGGAGAGTGTGTGAATACGTGACTGAAAAACGGAACGATGGTATGCCCATTACCAGAGCCATCATTCAGCTGAAAGCCTTGGAAATCGCCAAAGAGCTGAACATACCCACCACCGACTTCAAAGCTAGCCTCGGCTGGTGTAGAAGAATGATGCGGCGCAATGGACTATCATTGCGACGCAGGACAAGTCTTGCCCAGCGCTTGCCCTCAGACTTCAGAGAGAAGCTACTGTCTTATCAGCGCTATGTGATTAACTTAAGGAAACAGCACTCATACCCCCTGGATCAGATGGGCAATGCTGATCAAACGCCTGTGTTTTTTGACATGCCAACATCTGTCACTGTACACAAGAAAGGTGAGAAATCAGTCATTGTGAAGTCTACTGGAAACGAGAAGAGCCGAATCACTGTCATGTTGGCGTGCCTCGCAGATGGAACCAAACTCCCCCCGTACGTTATTTTGAAACGCAAGACAGTACCTAAAGAGGCAATGCCAGCTGGCATTATCGTACGTGCCCAGGAAAAGGGCTGGATGGAGACTGGGCTTGTAGTGGACTGGCTCAAGGTTGTGTGGGGCAGACGGCGTGGGGGACTCAGAAAGAAGAGGAACATGCTGGTTTTGGATGCGTTCCGTGGACACTTGACTGAGCCAGTCAAAACTCAAGTGCGGGCGATGAACGGCGACCTGGTGATCATACCGGGGGGCATGACAAGCCAGCTACAGGTGTTAGATGTAGTCGTTAACAAGCCATTCAAGGATAATCTGCGCAAGAGATACACAGAGTGGCTCCTGTCTGGTAATCACGCATTCACACCGTCTGGAAAAATTCAGAAGCCTGCAGTACGTCGGCTCTGTGAATGGATCCTCCAGGCATGGGATGCAGTTTCCCCAGAGAGCATCATCAACGGATTCAAGAGATGCTGCATATCAAATGCCTTGGACGGCAGCGAGGATGACGTTATATGGGAGGAGCCGGGTGAACCAGAGCATGGAAGTGACGATAGTGAGAGTGAACACAGCGAGGCAGAGGACCTCTGTGAGGAATAGTCTAATGTCTAATGTCCTGACATGACATATGAGGAGCCGAGTTAGGCCAATTTGCACTACTGTTTTATTGCAATCTAGCCTGTTTTTTTTCTCTGTCAGTCAGATTTGTTTCAAGACTGTTCTACAATTAGACTTCACTTTGATGGTTAATGCAGTTATTGAAATTTTGATAGGCTACATGGTTGTTTTTTCACTATGAGATGGATAGCCTAATTGGTATTAGAAATACCAATAGACTACAGTTTATTTTCATTTTTGTGGTATTTAAATACCATGAGTCATTAATTTACAAATGTGATTACATTTTATTTAATTTAAATGTGACAGTTTCATCGAAAATATATTGAAAACATGATTTTATTTAAAACATGTTAAAAACAACAGCCTACCTTGTTTTATTCAATGTGTTTTTATTATCATTATTTTCAAATAAAATGATTTTCTTTATAAAAACAATTTTGGTTTTCCAAAAATGAGTCTTGAAAAAGGGGGGGTCGTCTTATAATCAGGGTCGTCTTATATTCGGGTCAATACGGTACTTATAACTCTCAAACTGCCAGTTTACATAAAGTAAAACACAAAGTGGCCAGTAGTGGATATGGCAGTATCAATGTCATTCATAGTTAACATTTTACTTATTAGATAATAGCTGAAATACCATGACTCAACTCAACATACATTCAGTCTCCCTTCAGGGGAAATTAAGAATTGCAAATGAGCCTACTGCCATCTATCGGTGAAAGGAAAAAACTGCAGTTTCACCTAATTACAATCCTGACAAGAATCAGGGCCACAAGGTCTATATTTAACTGCGCATGTGCGACTACATGCATAGTAGAAGGTTCCGTGGCTACCGTCGCCTATCAATGCTAATAGTGATAGCCTATAAGCATTACATCAGCCTTCATAACTTAGCAGTAGGTAGCTCTACACATAAATACTTATCCTGACCAAGAACTGTAATATGTTAAGCCATATACACAACAGTAGTAAACCCAATATAACTCCATAACAATGTACATGAACGAAACAAATATGCTAGCCTGCCACGTGTTATGAGACTGTAAATACTATTGCTATCACGTACACCACTTATATCCCAAATCTATTTTCACAGTCCTTCCCACTCAATGTTCGGACTTACTTTTAGATGCACGCACACAATGTACCGGTCATATACTTAATCCAGCACGGGAAAGAGGTCTAGGAGCCCATGAGTCGGGACTGGCGTTTTCCGCTCTTGAGAGTCACTACGGAAACTAAACGGAAGGGGGCAGTGTGAGGCAGATATCTATAGGCAGTGTGTTCCAGAGCTTTGGGGCAGAACTGACAAAGGCTGCATCCCCGTTATTCTTTCGGCTGTTGCTGGGAACCTCCAATAAACCAGCAGCAGATGATCGCAGTGTTCTTGAAGGCAAGTAGTGAACAAGGGAGTTAGCAATGTAGCTTGGTCCTAGCCCATTAAGGGCTTTGTATATGTAACAGGCCAGGTATGGAAGGGAGGGAACACTGGCTGGGTGGCGGGTGTTTCAACCCGGACCTAATTGAATGGGGGACCAAATTAGCCAAATTGCTGACAGCTGGGTCTAATTAGGGGGGAGTTGGTACTGTGGGGCTGGCCTCTGTCTCCTGTTTTAAGAACAGTTGGGGAGAGGAGAGGGGGAGACCAGTCGGGAGGAAGACACTGACACAGATCCGGGTTGGGAAGGGACCGAACGACAATGACTTCGACGAGGCGGTAGGAGAGATGGAGTCGTGGAGTGGAGCAGTCGGCGTTGACGGCGTACTCTAGCCAGCCCCGACCACACTGCCTGGAGCGTCGAAGAGCCACGTCGGGACCGAGGGAGGGAAGCCACAAGACTGGTCATATCTGAGGGGAGGCCTTGTTGGATTTGTGGAGGGGTGAAGTCGCGACTCACCCCTCTTTCAGATAAGTACCCTCACATCTCTGAACGTTATTGTTCCCTCAGCATGTAGCCGATGGGCTGGACGGCCTAACAGACAGACTCTTTTTAACAGTGTACCTTTTTAACCTTTGGATTTTAGCTATTGGTGTTATGTATGTATCTTGGCCCAAATCCAGTCGACACCCTAATTACCTTGGCATCCGAGTGTCCACCATTGTAGGCGGCGATCCAGGCTGTAAATTGCGTGCCGTGTGGCGTGTATGATTTCAACTAATTCTAAATACCCAAGAGGTTCCTAATCACGTGTGGGGTTGTAGTGGAGCACTGGAGTTTGTTGGGTATCCTTGGTTTGCTATTAACGACGGACTGATCAACTCCCGACCTAGCTGCGGGCTGAATTTGATGTTTCCAATCTCCATCCAGAAGGCCTGGTGTGAGGGATGTCTCCTGCATGGTGAAGTGACTGTCTCCCTTGTTCCTAGTTTCTCCGGAGGGACTCGAGCCTACAGCGTTGGGCCTCAAGGAGTGGACAGACCCTACTAAGGAGGAGGGACGGCTTACCTGCTGATGGATTCTGGGCTGGGGGGTTTTTTTGTATCTTTTTTAATTCTAATAAAGTACTGTGAGCATCCTAAGTCCTGTGTCGTGTTGGATGGTTTGGGTTGGCTCCCCACTAGTATAGCAGATATATTGTAGGAACTACCGTTTGGCCACGGGCTACATATATAAGGAGGAGGAGCTTAAAATCAATTCTAAATGTTAGAGGAAGCCAGTGTAGAGCAGCTCTTCGTTCTGGTTAATAGCCGAGCTGCAGAGTTTTGAATGAGCTGAAGTCTCTCAGTGGTTTTTTTCGGGAGACCAGTAAAAAGTACGTTACAGTAATCGAGTCGGCTTGAAATAAAGGCATGAATCAGTTTTTCAGGATCTTTTTTATTTAGAAATGGACGTATTTTAGCTATGTTTCTAAGGTGGAAAAATTATGTTTTCGTCACCTTGTTAATGTGGGACTTGAAGTTTAGATCTGAATCTAGGATAACACCAAGACTTGTAACCTCAGATTTAATCCAGGGAGTCAATCTTCCCAGATTATTAAACAGCATTTCCCTTTTTGTTTTAGGCTAGTAGGATTTCAGTTTTGTCCTCGTTAAACTTTAAAAAAAATTGTGTACAGTTGCATGTCATCTGCATAACTATGGAAACATACATTGTGCTCTCTAATGATGTCACCAAGTGGCAGCATGTATAGTGAGAATAATAATGGAACAAGGCAGCTCCCTTGTGCAACAGATGTCATGTTTCTCAGACACATGATCTCCAAGACTGACTTTCTCCATTTGATGTATGTTTTGAACCAGTTTAACACACAGTCAGAAAGACCAACCAACTGTTCAAGACAATTGATTAAGATATCATGGTGAATCGTATCAAACGCTGCACTTATGTCTAAGAGGACAAGAATTGAGACCTTATTTTCATCCGAATTTAGTCTGAGGTTGCTGATTATTTTAGTAAGAGCAGTTTCAGTGCTGTGGTATGTAGAGGTCTTCATGGGTCTACCCGGACCCTAGGATCCGAGACCCGACCCGGGACCCGTACAGGTACGGGTCCATGTTTTATTATGGTCAGTCGGGTCCGGGTTGGGTCCCATTCTATTACCGCGGCTCCTGGGTCTGTTAAAATAATAATATAATAATATAATAATATCATTATGTGTAATACCCGAGTGGATCCGAGAAGACCCGTGATCAGACGAGAAACGCACGGAAGCGCTGTGTAACTTGTGTGATGATCAGGCTGACCTAGGATCAGATAACAAGAGCGAAACTAAGGTGAAAAAAACATTGAGCAGCGCCAGCGAGTCGGAGTGGAGGAAAGGCACAAGATGGATACTGTCACGGGGATGCCCGATGCCCTATATTAACATATACAGCCAAACATTCCCTGCATTAACTTTCATTTCTTTACAATAGATTACATCTTGGTGCCATTAAGAGATGTAAGTTAAGTGTTACAGTGTTTTGGTTTTGATTTCTTACATTCTTGCATTTTCTTTGTAGTCTGTGTCTCACTGCAGTGTTCCAGCCATACCTGGAGGCCTACCGGCATTGGCGTTATTTAACATTCCCGCCTGCTTTGTTGACGTAACTCCGTAATCTTTACACATCACATAATTCATTCAAAAGTTAAATAACGATGCGGAGACATTTCACTATTTATCATGTTTAATGAAACAGTTCACAAATTACTCTTACCGCCGGTAAATTGAACGGGGTTATCTCGGTCTCTGAACTCGTCTACGATCACGGCAGATCGGAGGCCGAGGCTAAGCTCTTTAACAGCAAACACGTGCCCTATTTCTACAAGGCCGCATGTCTGGATATCGAGGCGGTGTTTGACAAATCGTACCAAGATACATCCCTACAATGCGAGTCTTTCACCTACAAGTTCCCCTACTGCACCAAGCACATGGTGGCGGACATGACAGACTACAGGACTAAGCTGGTTCAGACGCTCAACACGGGCAGAGAACAATTGCCCAAACAGTGTAAGCACGTCTCCATCCCCTCTCTGGCGCCTGACATGCCGGGCCAGCAGCACGACATTACTTGCATCTCTCTCGTGCTCCTCAAATCCCATATACCCAAGACCTCACCCGGCACCCACAGGAAGACACTGATAGTTCTCTATAACAAATGTAAGGTCACAGACAACCGTTACCCGGAGGCTGACCATGAACTGGCAAGGGCCGCCGGTATAGACAATGTCAGGAGGATCTTGGTTCGCCCGTGCTCCGGCGAACTCGCGCTCCTGGAGAACATGATCCAACTGCTGTACCAATACGACATAGAGCTCCTGTACATGTTCAACCCCGAGTTTGACGTGAGGGTGATCGACCAGCGCGTACATTTCTATGCGGAATAAAACTACGGCAAGCGCCTTGATGACGCGACCCAGGAATGGTGTTCCTCGCTGCTACGAGCCTGGCATGGGATCTTTGTGAACAGGGCCCTGGCCGATGACATGGCCCCTTTCTTTCAGTTTGAAAACGTCCGTTACCTGGATATGTACAAGGAGATGATCAAGAACGTAGGTGTGACCTTGACCAAAGGAACCTTGACGGAGTACAAGCTACGAGTGATATCTACGTACATAGAAAAGTTCAACAAAGCCAAGGCTAAACTGGGGCACTTCAAGATGAACAGCTGCAGTCTGAACATCATAGATCTGTACAGGATGGCGGGCACCAGAGACATCAAGTTCGCGTGCACCAGCATGAAGTTGAATGACGTGCCGCCTTTTGTCATCACCAAGGACAGGAAGCTACACGGAAAGCCCCCGAAGGACACCAGGAAGCTTTGCAAGCTGGCAGATGTCAGTTACTCTAAAATGGATGAGATGATCAGAATGGGGGGAAAGAGTCTCTTCGCCGTGCTCATCTACAACTTGGTCGACTCGCAGCTGTGCGCCAGGCTGGCCAAAGTCCTCAACCCCGTATCCGCTCTGTTCCACCAATGTAGGACCACTCTCAACGTAGATGTTGTGGTGCATGGAAGAGGGGAAAACTTTGGCGGCTTTGTGCAGAGCATTCACTCGGTTCAGATCCCTCAACTCAAGTTTACACTCGATACTCTCGGAGTCAAAGCGGGACCCGTGGGTATGAAACAGCCAAAAGCGATGGCATCCTCAGCTCGAATCTGACGACGGAGACAGTGACAGTGGAAGGGAGGGGCCATGTGCGATGCTCTCACGGGCTTACACTACTCCGGACCCGACATGGGCCTGGAGCTCTCGTTCGACTTCTCGGGCATGTACCCGTCCATCATGTGCGCTCTCAACATCTCGCCCGAGACCACAATCCCCTGGCCTCCAACTGAATTCCCCCACGATCTATCCGGTTGGGTGTGTTACAACTGGGGAGTGGAGGGGTTCCAGTACGCCTCGCTCATCCTCAAGTACGACCAGGCCCAAGTCCGTGCACCGGCCATATTATCTTCCTCGGTTGAACACTATCTCAACCAGCGAGCTGAGTTCAAGAGGAAGCTTAAGAACCCTGACATCAGCGAAGCCGAGCAGATCTACTACAAGATGTAGGAGGGAGAGTGTAAAGTGCTGGCCAACTCCTTCTACGGAACGGCTCCCTACCCCTGCGGGCCTCTCATATCCGGCCACGGCAGACGACAGATTTCCGTGGTAAACAGCTGCGTGTCTACCTTTTACCAGCACCGCTAGATGGCGCCCGGATGGCGATGGGTGCCAAATTTAAGCAGGCTGGCGAGCGGGTGCCTGCCTTTCTGGACTACGTACACACGGCCTTGGTGGAGGACAGTCTCGAGAGGATGTACATGATAGACAGAGGCAACATAACCCAGAAGGTAGTCAGAGACCCCAGAGGAACATTCACCGAGGAAGGCTACCCTGTCTATGTGGCCAGAGCCCCCGGGTCCAAAGAGTCGACTGAAGTCACTGGGCCCTTTGAGAAGCCGCTTTCTACAGATATCCGTTGAACCTCCAGGCCAACACAGGGTGTATCACCGCCATGTTCAGAGGCTCGCTGATGTGTGAGGCCAAGCGCTCCGAATCCAGCGAACCCCTCGACAGAGATAAGGACTACAATTCCAACCGCGGATCCGATGACGACTCGAACGGATGTCACGAACAGCACGGAGAAACCCCGGTCGATCCTTCTTCTCACACAGAGCTCATCCCTCACCCCTACCAGCCTTTCAACAAATGTTTCGCCAACTCTAGGCTCTTGATAGCTCACTGTGCAGATCACACCTTGGTCAATCGCTCCGGGAAGCTCGTGGCTCACTGCATCATCGACTACTGCTTACCCCGACACATGTACAGCTCCGCTCTGGGGCCACATTGCCTGGATGATTGCGAACAGCACCTGCTCACTTACATCGCCTCTGTCAGGCAGAGGTTGAAGAGGGCCACCGCGGCGTTCAACTCCACCACGAACAACTGTCCCGAACACATGATACCAGCCTGCGGGACCCGAGAGTTGGAGCTCCTCAAGACAAATAGGGAGACTGTGGCTCGTCTACCGGGTGAGAAACTCGAGGCCTGTCTCAAGGTCATCGTTGACGACATGTCACTAAAGCCCCATGATGTCTACAGGAACCTAAGCGCCTCGCTCGGGAAGAGGCTCACCGAAGCCATGGTCGAAGGCATAGTGTCCGTCCGAGACGTCAAAGTATCGATTCTCCCCTGCTCGGAAGCCTCCATCTCGCTCTCGGTGCCGACAGTCATGCTCGCAGATGCGGGGATCGTGTCTTACACCGGTAGGCTTTCGATAGTAAGAAGCGAGCTGTGTGAGAGGACTCTAGTCGACCTGGCCGGTCTTCTGTATCAGACCGTACTCCTGTTGCAGATACACACTCCCGACGCGTTCAGCTCCGTGCCCGCCATGTACCCCGAGTCCGTTCTTTGCATCATGCCCTACTCTTGCGGCGATGTAGACCTCATGCGAACGTGGATCGACACCTTCAGGGAGAAGAAGTGGCTCAAGGCCATACGGCCCAAACTCGACAAGAGGACAAATCCTCTTGCTGACTACAGGGAGGTCGTGTACCATTGCACGGGCTGTAAAAACTTCTACAGGGACCTGTTCGCCAACAACGTTCCGGCCCACAGGCTCATCGAACGCGTCTACGGCGTAGACAAGTTGAGAAAGATAGGACAGTGTGTCAACGAAAGATGGTGGCTCTCTTAAGATGTCACAGGACGTCCCTGTCACAGAGCCTCTTGGACCCCCCACTACACGATCATTCTGTCGAGTTAGACTGAGATGAAAAATCACCGTGTATAATAGGTTAGATTGAGACGAAAATCACCTTATATACGACTCCGTAGACACCACACTCCCGTTAAGCATGTCTTTCAGTCAGAAGGAGTACATTTTCTCCCACACCATGACCAGGGTCAGTCAGGCCCGACAGCCTGTGACGTTCAGAATCGACCTACGCGACCTCATACCCCTCGGCGACTGCAGTACTCTGTTCGTAATCAACAGTATGCGCGTCACCGCCTACAAGCAAGGGACCTTGGAAAAGATACCCATGAAGTTCACCGTAGTCAACGAAAAAAAGAAAAGGGTCCTGACGAACGATCTGTGCAAGCTGTCCTCCAAGTGGCCGGTCGACATTAACGGCGGCTCCTCTATGAAGATTACAGGTACCGACACCGAACCTTTCATTCGTACCCTCTCCGTGCACGATGATGAAAACAGACAGGCTCTTGGCAATGTCTTGGCTTTCATGATGTCAAACAGCCTTTGGCAGTTTGAATTCACGTGCGCGTTGTGTTCGGACACCGGTTTCACCCGCGTTATGAAAGGGCCCAATGGACTACCCTCGTTCTCGTTCTCCCGGTGCGTGGACAACTCCGTATGCATACCGTCCAAGGAACCCTGCGCTGACCAAGAGTACGAGGCTCTCAGAAATCTCCTAGCTCTCTTGCGATCGGCTTCCCGTGACAACCTCGACATTCTAAAGCAAGTTACCCGGGAGATGGCCATGAACAACCGATCCTTTCAAGAGCTGGACTGTGCATCTTTCCCTCCTCGGCATGTGCACACGGAGACCATCATAGTCCCATACGCGCTGATGAAATACATTGCCTCCCTGTACCAGACCATGAGCGAGTACGCCGACAACTTCGCCATCGTAGACGAAACGACACCCCACGTGAAGGTATTGATCGAGAGCCCCTCCGAGAACGTAGGTGAAATCACCGGGTATATGTCCCTGACCGTAATCTATGGACCAACTGTCTCAGCCATTTACAGTAACCTCAACCATGACTTGAGTCACAATCTGCACGCGGATGGATGTGATGATCAACAACTTGATGGCTCCCTTCTCGTCAACGTCACACAGTGGCGCAAGGATGTGTTGATCAGGAGACTGCCATTGTATTTTGGGTTGAACAATCATTTGTCCTTACAGGACTGGTATAACTTCTACTATGGCTGAAAAGATGGAGCTGAGAATAAATGATTATTGTAATGTATGTGAATAAAGGCAACATATCTGTGAAACAAATGGTCATTCGTTGCATTTATTGACACTGACCTGGTCTTAGGGGTTGTGTACATGAGTATTTTGGGTATGGATTTTAAAAACGCCCCCCTATTAATTGAATATTCAATTAACCTCCTAAGACCTACCGTCCACATGCGAGATGTCTTCACATTTGATTGTTGTTTCTGGTCTTGCTGGTTTCCTGGATGCTGTTTCAATCTGTCTGACCTCATGTTCATCATTGACCTCTCCACTCCCTCCCTCTGTGATGTAGAGCTCTGTGTAGATCTGATTCAGAAGTGTTGGGTTTCCTGCTTTAGCAATCCCCTCAAACACACACTGAAACTTCTCCTTCAGATTTGATTGGAGTTCACGTTGGCACACTGCAGCAAGAGTTTCTGAATGAACAAATTACATCAATCAGTGGATGTTGCTGTAAATATGAGAAGTGTAAACATTTCTCAGTGAATGCATACTTTTCCCAACCCCGTGGCATCTATTCTGCTCATCACTGGTGGACAAACAGGTCCTGACTGTGTGTGCAGCCAAATGTGAAAGGCAACTGTGGTGGTATTTAGTTTTTTTTAATAAACAATGCTGTGTTCATCATTATACACCCACTTTAACAAATCAATAATTTTAGCTCATGATTCATGAGAGTCAGCCAGCTCCTCCTGCTTCATTCTCCTCAGGAAGAGCAATGTGATCTGCAGAAAAGCCTCTCTCCTCACTCTGCCTCTCTAAGCATTCTGGGTAATCTGGACTCAGAACCCTCTGGAATCTCTTCAGCTCATTATTCACAAAAGTGACCTGCAGAGAGTCAGCCAGCTCCTCCTGCTTCATTCTCCTCAGGAGGAGCAATGTGATCTGCAGAAAAGCCTCTCTCTCCTCACTCTGCCTCTCTAAGCATTCTGGGTAATCTGGACTCAGAACCCTCTGGAATCTCTTCAGCTCATTCTTCACAAAAGTGACGATGTTCTCCTCAAGCAGCTGGAAGAAAATAATATTTGAATTAAACTTTCTTACTAAAATTGTGAATAACAACATCAGATCCATCTGGCATAGACTGAAAGCCCACTGGTCTAAAGAGTGCAGCTTGAAGACGGTTATGACCAGAGTGGTTGTTTTGTATTTCATTTGTAGCTGAAGTAAAATGTAAAGTAAAATGTGTTGTTGTACATTTACACACCATAAATATGGAGTTCAGGTCTGTTTGAAGCTCCTGGACAGACTGACCACTGGGAACCTCTGACCTCTCCTGGTGGACTCTGGAGAAAACATGATGTATTAGGTCATATAATGTGACACACACACACACACACACACACAGGCGGTTAAAGTGACTATGTTCTATCATGATGGATCCTAGTAGAAACACAATGTGAACTCCACTGTAAATGCTGCTCTGATTATTTTATGTGATGTTTTGAGAAACTAAAACAACAGAGTATCATGACTTCTTTCCTCTGTTCAGTAGAATCAAATAATAACAAACTCATCTGTTTTCAATTCTTACCTTTGCTCAGTAGAGTGCTGTCCATCTTTAAACAGAAGAGGAGGATCCATGGACTGGTCATTCTTCATGGACACACAGCTGGGTACAGGGGAGTCTGCTCTCTCCTGCTGGATCCTGCTAAGGATTGATAAAACAGGGGTGGTGGCAGTAAAAATGTTAGAGAAGCAGGGTTTTGACCAGCAGGTTGCCAGTTTGAATCCCACTACCGACTTTGAAAGTCAGAGTGAATATGTAACTCTTTCCCCACCCTGTGCAACTACCACCAATTAGACCTTGAGCAAGGATCTCAACCCCCAGACTGTTCTGGTAGAGCCGCTCAGTGACCAACAGCAGAAGACTGTGGTTGTACTGAGCAGCTCTGGTATGAATATCTGTAACTGTATGGATGTGAAGCAGAGCAATGCTGCAAAAGAGCATTTATGCAAAGCAAATCCCTTCTGGATAAATACAGTAATTGTTAAAAAATGAAAGAATATAATGTCACATGTTTTAATGCAAATAACAACTTACTTTTTGTCTGATAAATGCTGTTGTTTAAAAGTAATAAAGACATCTTTGGACTCACAAGGTTTCCGTCACAGGATATATTATTTAAATTGCTGTGATCATTCATGTCAGTAATATGTCACATATACATTAAGTGCACAAAATATTAAAATATAACTTCTGTTTCCATCATATAGACTGAGCAGGTAAAGGACCTTTAAGCCTCTAGGACAATTGAGATGGACGTTACAAAAGGGGTTTGACTTCTGATTGGGTGGGCAGCCTACAGCCCGCCTCCAAAGTTGCCCACTGCCCCCCCCCCCCCCTTCTCATCGTGTTCAGGCACAAACACACAGAGGTCTGAAGCAGACCTGTCCTGCACAGTGTGGCGTATTCACACCAGATCAGGCGTGGCGGCACTTCCCACTTGTGCGGAGGTGTAGGTGTGTTTATTTGTGCTTTAGAACGTAACCGCTGTGAAACAATCAGATAATAACGTTTCATTTCTCTGATTCACCAGCTTTCTCGCTACCACCGCTCCCTCTCATTCATTCATTCACTCTCTAGCTCTCTCGACCACCGCTTCCGTCTCGTATATATAGAGTTATTTGATTTAGTTGTTTTCTTTGTCACTTTTCAGTTTGAGTTTGAATAAGACTACCTTCTATTTTTGTAAATGTTGGTTATGGTGAGACATCTTACTGGATTAGGTTTTAATTTTATTTGAAAACTAAGCTCAATTGAAAATAAATGTTATTGGAGTTGTTAAAATCTGGATGAAGGATTTTTTTTTTTTTTTAGGGTAAATCAATCTGCCCTCCACTGATTCAAATCATAGGGTAGCAGCAAACTTAGAAATGCTGCTTCACTACCTCCCAATTTCCCTGCTTCAAATTGTTCTTTATAAATTAGAACAGAATAAAATAGAATACTACTTCATTAATCCCCATGAGGAAATTATTTTCTGCATTTAACCCATCCAAAAACACACAGCCACAAGCTGTAGAGGCCTGAGGAGGAGTTTGCATCTAATCTTGACTCTGACAACCCTCCGGTTGCCAGTTGTCATTTTGCCAGATTTTTGTGCCATCTGGCCAGGGATTCAAACCGGCAACCTTCAGACTACTAGTCTGCTTCAGTTACCTCTGGGCTACCTACCGCCCAAATTGCCCACCTATTATTTCTACCAGCCCACCCTAATATAGCAGGCTAAAACCGGCCCTGATCCAAGCTGTCAGACCAGTTCTGAGACATTTTTTTTTCATATCATTGTCTTCAAAGTCAGACAGAAACGTTGTAATTTCTTCTAATGAATATTTATATCTGCAAGCATCAAATAGACATTTTGGAAAAACCCTATCACCATCATCTCAAGCAAGTCTGCTATACTGTTATACAACACAATGTGATATGAGTCAAGTCAAAGACACTTTCCACCTTCACCTGTCAAGGAAACATTGAGAGAGAAGACGCTGCTTATCCTCCTTCGTCAGTCTGTCTGTTGATCTGAGGCTGCTGTCACATCCTCATAACTTCAGTATTGAAGTCTAGAAACATCAGTATGACATCAGACCAGTCAAACCTATTGCCAAACGTGTGGCAAATCACAGATCAGGTGATGTAGTTCTGCTATGTGTCCACTAGATGGAGCACATTAACCTCGTCATCTACCATGAACTAAAGAGCAGCCTCAGCACAAAATGATGTGACACATGGAGGAGGAGAAATTTGATCACATGAAAATCTCACAGTAGGCAGCAGGGTGGCTCAGTGGTTAGCACTGTGGCCTCACAGCAGGTCTTCAGTTCAAATCTTCACCCTTGTCCTTTCTGTGTAGAGTCTGCATGTTCTGTGGTAGAGCCCACATAAACAGGGCCTGAGTGGGTTTGGTGAAGGTACAAGTGTGTACAGGTTGGTGTTACTAAAAACAACGCTTTGTTAACCCAGTGACTGACTCACATACTCACCCTGAAAGCTAGAGTAGGTGAATGTTGCTGCCTCTCTTATGGTCTTGTAGTTTTATGACAGTATAGCCTGAATGGTACTATGGAACTTATTTATCATTCTGTACATTCTGTAGTAGCCTAGATAAAAGCACATGCACTATAGCCTATTTGATCACTGTGCATTACTTATGCCAGTGCAGATTGCAATTATAGAAAAAAAATCTGAGAATATCAGAAAAACAACATATCACAAATATCTGGAAACATAACAGGTATGGATAAACTCATGAAGACACAATCTGTTGTTCAGGGAAGGAGTATTTTGGTGAACTTCATATCCAATAAACCACGCCTAGGCTACTACTGCTACTGCTACTACTACCACAACTAGCCTACTGCTACTACTGTCACCAAAGGAATAGATATGCACTAAGGTTCTTTGTATCTCTGGTTCACAAGTACACAGACAGAGGCAGTTCAGGATTTTATAGTCAGTTTATTTCTCTTTTAAGCAGCTGAGAAATCATTTTAGTTTTTTAGTCTGAGCGTATCACCAGAATCCCGTCTGTAAACAGGTGCCTCACTATAGAACAGGATAATCATTAAAAACACAAGTGGAATTTTAAAGAGTCACTAAAGTACTACAAGTGCTACTGCTACTACTAGTAGTCTACTACTACGACTAGCCTACTATTACCACAATTACTGCTACTATTACTTTGACTTATATCACACATTCAATGAATAAATCAGAGGACGCACTCAAAAATGAATCTTAATGCATTTATTGCCAAAAGCATCAGCAGGAGAACAAGTGTTTCAGGCTGAAAGCTTTGTTTCTACAATATTCACTGAAACATGAGGAGCATCCCAACACTAACTCCTCCTCTCCTTCTCAATTTTTTCCTCTCCTTCTTTCCCTCCTCCTCTCCTCCTCATTTCCTCCTGTCCCCCTCCTGTCCGCCTCTCCCTCCTCCTCTACCTCCTCTTCCTCCTTTCCTGACTACCTCCTCCTCTTCTCCTCTGCCTCATCCTTTCCTCCTCTACTTCCTCCTTTCCTCCTGGTTTATGTTATTACATTATTCAGCAAACATATTGTTATCAGGCCTGTAATGTCATAAACTAATAAAAACAGCATAAGAAGTTATTACTTTATGGACAACAAAGCTATTATATTACAGGTTCAAGATTTTATCACATAATTTTATTACATTATGGTGAATTATTATGGTTTGGTCAATTACTAGGTTTTGGGCTTTTACAGGAACAGACGGATATTTTTGTAGAAAATAAAAATGTACTACTGACTCACGAGTGGTCAGTAGTACATTGGTAATGGAGTGGATGGATCAGAAAACTCTCAAATGACAATAATAAACTAGAAGAAGTGTGCTTGCTGTCCTTGCAACAGTCCCACAGTCCCTTAGACTTGGTGTTTCCTAGTGTTGCTAAGTGGTGGCTAGTGTTGTTATCACAATGTAGAATATTAGTCACCCTGCTTTAAAAACTACTAATGGGAGAAAATGAGAGTTTACCTGTACACAGAGAGAGAGAGAGGGGGGGGGGGGGGGGGGGTTGTAGAGCCAGCTTCCGTTTATATGAAATCGGCGTCCAAAGTTCATCATCTTGTTCACAAAACACAATTCTGCTAGCTCAATCTAGTTGTAACTAAAATATTCGGCCGCAAATATTTTTTTATCAGTATATTAACAGCATAAAACTGAAACAGCGGAGATAGCTGGTGGCTGGTAATCATAATCAGCCGTCATTAAGTCCGCATTAAGTCTGCTGTAGACTGATCATTTGAAGAATAAAAGTCCATACATCCATAACTCCATGGAAGTGTTCGAAGCATCCCAAAACTAACTCCTCCTCTCCTTCTCTCCCTCCTACTCTCCTCCACTACCTCCTTTCCTCCTCTACCTCCTCCTCTACCTCCTTTCCTCCAAAATGTCAACTTTTCATGAACTAAGAAGAAGCTTGTCTTTAGCAGATGAACATGCAATTCTGAGTCTATCCAGTTTGTTTTGAAAAGGTTTCAGAAACCCAAGGCTCGCAGGATTTTAGAGGAACATGTAATCATCCAGTTGAAGATAAAACATGAAAATTACAAAAATTGGAGTTGCGAGCTTTCCACAGCAAAATATTCCTGTGACTCCAGAATGTCCATGGATGGTAGAGAAGTGCAGAGGAAAGAAATTAAGCTGGGCAGAAAAGACTTGTCAGGTCTGCTGCCTTGTGTCTCACTGTCTGTCCTTTCCTTCCAGGCTGAAGAGCGTGCAATGGAAGCAGCTGTGGTGAAACAGGAGGGACTGGGTCCTCTGTGAGGACGACCAGCGTGAAAACACTCTGTACACAAACTGCTCTTTTCATTTTAGATAATCGACTCGTCGTTCTTTTTAAAAAATAAAATGTTTATCACATGGTGTTGGTGTGTTTGTTACTGCTGATAACTGCACAGTGTTGATCCAGTTTTTGATAAACTAAACATGAACATGCAGGCGAGTAGAAATGCATTTAAATCTCGTATATCTCATTACTTATTCTTCAACAAATCTATGAAAACAGCTTTTAAATTTTAAATATTTAAAAATTTTGCTGTACAATGTCAAAATGCAGGAAATAAGATGGAAGTTTAATGATCCTTGTGGGGAAACCAGGTCACTGAAGCGGCAAATAGTTAACAGGATACAGCAAGAAAAATAGAATATGAATAAGAATAGAGCAAATGGGGGCATTAAACATGCTGTCTGTTATCCTTAACAAATATATTCATATCACAGATGTGCATAAAGCACAGAATCAAACTAGAAAATCTTACTTCCGGGATGAGTGACACATGATCGACCAATCAAAGCGGGCTGAGGGATTTAGGACTTTTCTCTGATGCTGCAGCCAAATCATGTTAATGAGTTTTATCCTTTTTCATTTTCTGTTTCATATTGCACATTTTCTCAAAACTATATTCTCACAAAGTATGTGTTTTTAATTGTTTTTTACCTCAAATTATTTACTTCTACTTTGTCAATACTCTCTCTCTTCATGCAGTAATCCAGACGTTTTTCATACTCTCACTTTTACATTTCTACTCAAGTTCTAGTGTTGAAATTTTCAGCTGTGTATGCCCGGTTCTTATTTATGTTCCATTTTATATGTTGTCTTTGCTCGGCTTGCAGCCCCTCCGGACGTCCTCTGTCCACCGAACAGCATCAGAGAAACACTGATTTTTAACGTGAAACTGCTTTAGGGTTAGGGTTTTTGTTTTTACCTGTTTTAATCACCGGGTCCATTTGTTTTGGAGAGAAGGAGACCTCTGTGGGTAATTCGGCTGCCAGTAGAAACCTCCTGAACAATGAACACTGAAGGAATCCTAACCGGGAGAAGCTGACTGCAGAGCACCTTCTGTCAATGAAGATGTTACGGCCCCCTAAACATCTTAAGGCTCGACTGGAGACCGGAACATATGGAAGGACGCCAGGACCACTGAGTAACGGAAAATCAAGTTTTTTCTTTATTTTTAGAAGGGGAAAAAAAAACATACTCAAAGGGAAAAACAAAACAAATAAAAGGGGTTGGAGATCCCGGCCAAACAGAACAAAAGATGGGGAAGATACTGGGCCAGCCACGCAATGGGCCGTACGAACCCAGCTCTTCCCCCTAAACTACCAAAAGGAAAAGTAAACTAGACTGTACCAAAACAACACCCGATAACTGAACTACCGGTGATCTCCAGCCCAAACTAAAATAACAAACTCACCAAAACAAGAACATGCTGTAAAAAGAAGTCAAACAAAAAAACAAGGCAGGGAAAAAAAACCCAAACGACAAAGCTGCAGGCTGTCGGGCGAATGGCCGTCACTGCTTTTCAGGTCCCCCTTTTACTCTGCCAGTTAATTGGCTTCAGGTGTTCCAGCTAAATTAGAGAAACAGGTAGAGGAGAGAGCACCAGAGAGAGAGAGAGAGAGACAAGGAGAGAACAAAACACACCCACCAGAACTGTGCAATAATGCACATGCAAGGCCACACGTAACAGAAGACAACAACTCCCATGATCCCACGCTACTTCACGATGTCATCAAACTCCGTCTTTTGTTATTGTTTTGATTGAGAGACCCCTAGTGGCAGAAAATTACATATTGTGCATTTAAATTGTTGGAAACATGATAGATGTTTAGCTTGGTGTGACATTAATACCAAATAAAACAAAGGTCCAAAGGAAAGATATTTGAACCTGTCAATCATCAACAACAGACTCTCAGGTGAACAACAATAACTTGATTCTGTCTGGTTAAATATCTCATTCATTTCATTTTCCAAATAAAATATCTGGTTTCTTGTGCATGTGATGTGATTACAAACATTAATTCTCATTTTAAGGCATAGCTGTGTGTGTGTGTGTGTGTGTGTGTGTGTGTGTGTGTGTGTATGATCCTGTACAGAGTGAATATCATTTCAGCAGCTGTCTTTGGTCAGCAGTGTGAGTGTTTCTCTCTCCCTCCTCTATCTGACAAGAGACACTGAGGAGTCAAACCCAAACCCAAACCCAGGATAGAGTGGTTCAGTGAATGTGGAGTGGAAGGTGTGGATGTGGATCAGTGTGTCAGAGCAAACTCTGTAGAAGGACAGAGAGCCAGCAGGCCAGTCCAGATAAACTGCTACTCTGTCAGAGCCAGAGGAGGCGATTCCTGTGGATACTAATGTCTTATTGTGACAGCCAGAGTAACGATCATCAGAGCATTCCAGACTCCAGGACTTTTCATTCCATCCAAGCCCGCAGTCATCACCCCTTCCTCTCCAACTGATTCCTCTGTAAGTCACTCCTATATTAACCACTCCTTTCCTCTCAACCTCCCAGTAACAGCGACCAGTCAGATCATCTCTACACAGCAGCTGATACCAGCAGTCAAATCTCTCTGGGTGATCAGGATATGACTGCTGCTCTCTCACTGTCACCTTTCTGTTGTCTTCAGACAGGAAGAGGTTTCTGTGTGCTGTGTTTGGGTTCAGTGTGAGTTCACAGGCATCTGATGGAGAGAACAAGACACAATACAGAACATATTTTTATTCTAATAGAGCTGTTTATTATTTGTTGATTTATGAACACTTTGACCTTTAATTTCTTAACAGTTTTATGATGACACATTATATCAGCCATCATCTTCATTCACAGTAGATCTTAAATGAATAGATGTCACAAACTGCTGTCTAGACGGACTTTCCATGTAAGCAGTTGAATGTTTGCTGCTTTGTTTTCCTGAATCAAACTAAATACACACTTACACTTCCTCACACCTGGTTTCAACCTCTGGACTCCACCATGGTCCACACTGTGGGGGAAACAAAGTCAGACCAGAATATTCTCTTTGATGATAGAAACATAACATTCCCTATGGAGGATTTTCCATACATCACTCATATCCACCATTAAACATTTGTCAATACTCCTCAGCTTCTCAGTGTGACAGAGAAAATGTGTGTGACTCTCAGCCTTCTAGCAGATGTTGCCTCTCCAGACCTGAGAGAGTCCAGTCTCCAGTGTGGATCCTCCAGTCCAGCAGAGAGCAGCTTCACTCCTGAGGCTCCTGGATGATTGTAGCTCAGGTCCAGCTCTCTCAGATGGGAGGGGTTGGAGCTCAGAGCTGAGGCCAGAGAAGCACAGCCTTCCTCTGTGAGCAGACAGCCTGACAGCCTGCACACACACACACACACACACACACACACACAAATCAAGCCACATGTCAGATTTTATTAGTAACCTACTGTGAAATTAGTTGTGATAATGCTGTCAAATTCTAGCAAAACTGTAACGGCCTCAAATACAAACAGTTGGCTGATCAGCTTTGTGGTTTCATTTGCTCCAGTTTGAGAGTTCTCCACTCACTTTGTGACAGAATATTAGAAGTCCTTTCTGGTATTTTAGGTTTCAACAACTGAGGCAGCAAGGAGAGGAAAGAATGAAATGTCCTCATGGAAAGTAATTCACAGAGTCTAGGAAGTGCTGAATGTTGGTATCACAATTGGTTTTAAAATTACATGAGTGGAGAAAATCCTCCACAGATGTTTGTCTGCTGATAGTAACCTGTATGTAAAGCAGGATGTAAATGGCTGTCTGTTGAACAGGTTGAGGAATACTGACCTGAGAGTCTCCAGTCTACTGTGTTGACTCTCCAGTCCAGCAGAGAGCAGCTTCACTCCTGAATCTTGCAGGTCGTTGTTACTCAGGTCCAGCTCTCTCAGACTAGAGGACTGGGAGCTGAGAACTGAGGCCAGAGCTTCACAGCTTCTCTCTGACAGCTGACAGTAGCTCAGCCTCAATGGAGATGTACAGATATGAAATGTTACTCTCTTTTATTTAATGTGATTGATTTCAACGAATGCTACTTATTCCTAGAAAAGGCTTAGCTGATGAAGACTGTGATGTACAGTTGGTTTTACTACTGTTGACAAAATGTACTGTTGTAAGTCGCTTTGGACAAAAGCAAGTTATCAAAGTTAACAGATTTGTCTGAAATTTGTTGGACAGATCGTTCTTGACCCAAGGATCAGTTGATTGGATTTTGGTGGTGATTTGGATCTGGGATTTCCACCATTAGAGGATTCAAGTTTTTTAGCCATAACTATTGTGCCACATTCAAGTGTTGGTTGGAAAGTCCAACATCCAAGACTTCCAAGTCGGCTGCTAAACAGCGTTGCATTCAAGTGCTATTTTCAAGAGCTCCGGGTAAATCCAACACTGAAGACAAATGATAACCAAACAAACCGTAATGGTTGCAGATCTGCAAATTCAGGCTGCAACTTTGGAAGTTGGAGAATTGTTCAGCATTGGTGGACGTTTGCGCTCTGCCAAGTGCCTTATAGTTTACCTTGTTAAATTTGAACATTACATCACTTGCACAGATCTAGCATTAATAAAATATGATATAACAACACAAACATGTGATTTTTGTGCATGTATGTAACTTTAGAGCATGATCTCTCTTGATAAACTGGAATATTACATTATCTATACTGGGCTAGTAATAATTTGTATGGGCTAATAGAAATTTCAGCCCACTAACCCGGTGGGCTAATACCCAAGATGCCTAAGGTCCACCTCTGTTCAGGAATACTGACCTGAGGGTCTCCAGTCTACAGTCTGGACTCTCCAGTCCAGCAGAGAGTAGCTTCACTCCTGAATCCTGCAGGTCGTTGTTACTCAGGTCCAGCTCTCTCAGACTAGATGACTGGGAGCTGAGAACTGAGGCCAGAGCTCCACAGCTTCTCTCTGACAGCTCACAGTAGCTCAGCCTCAATGGAGATGTACAGATATGAAATGTTACTCGCTTTTATTTAATATGATTGATTTCTGTGTTTTGTTAGGCACTGCTATTATGGCTGTGTATGTGAAACTGGATGAGAAGAATACTAATTTTTAAGGGGTTGTGGTCAGGCGTGAGAGATTTGCTAAAACGTAAAAAGATATTTAAGGAGATACTAAGTAAATGTGATTATTTTTGGAACTCTAAAGAAACGGTCTCCATTAACTTCAGTTGTTTTGGAGAAAGCTGCTACGGAGCTGTGCTGGAAACCTCCCTGTGTGTTATGTGGACAAACAAACAACTGGCATAAGGGTGAGTAGACAATGACAGAATGTTCATTTTTGGATTAACTATTCCTTTAAAAGAAAAAGGCCACTAGAGGGGTGTTGGGTTAATTTTATATGCTATGCCTGTGATAAAATTGAAGGGCTTGTCTCTGCATCAGCCGGCCTATCAGAACTCTGCACTGTTGCCATAGCAACAACGCTCAAAGCTGAGGCGACAGACAGGCAGCTTTTTAGCTCTTTAGCTCACTGACAGAAGTAGACAACGTAAACAACAACAGCAGCACTAAGAACCTCATCCAGAAAAGGAGGTACATATAATTTTAAAGCACGGTTTCCTCCGCTAATGAAGCTATGGGAGTTTTTCTTTTCATCCCTGCTTGTTTGTTTGTTAGCAAGATAAAGTTACCAAAGGATTTGTCTGAAATTTGTTGGACAGATCGTTCTTGACCCAAGGATCAGTTGATTGGATTTTGGTGGTGATTTGGATCTGGGATTTCCACCATTAGAGGATTATAGCTTTTTAGCCATAACTATTGTGCTGCGTTCATGTGCTGGTGGGAAAGTCCAACATCCAAGTCTTCTAAGTCGGCTGCTAAACAGTTGCATTCAAGTGCTATTTTCAAGAGCTCCGGGTAAATCAAACACTGAAGACATATGATAACCAAACAAACCGTAATGGTTGCAGATCTGCAAATTCAGGCTGCAACTTTGGAAGTTGGAGAATTGTTCAGCATTGGTGGACGTTTGCGCTCTGCCAAGTGCCTTGTAGTTTACCTTGTTAAATTTGAACATTACATCACTTGCACAGATCTAGCATTAATAAAATATGATATAGGACACAAACTTGTGATTTTTATGCATGTATGTAACTTTAGAGCATGATCTGTCTCAATAAACTTATAATATTATATTAATATTACATCATCTATAATGGGCTAGTAATAATTTGTCTGGGCTAGTAGAAATTTCAGCCCACTAGCCAGGTGGACTAGTACCCAAATTCCTTCAGTTCCACCTCTGTTCAGGAATACTGACCTGAGAGTCTCCAGTCTACAGTGTGGACTCTCCAGTCCAGTAGAGAGCAGCTTCAGTCCTGAATCCTTCAGGTCGTTGTTACTCAGGTCCAGCTCTCTCAGACTACAGGACTGGGAGCTGAGACCTGACGACAACTCCTTACAGCATTTCTTTGTGAGCTTGTTTTGATTCAACCTGACAAAACAGATAGAAATGTTTTACCTGTTCACCTTATTTGACAAATGCAGAAAAATTATGACTACAAAAAACAAAAACAAAAAAACACACAAATCTATCGTAAAACAGCATACAATGTTATAGTTACAACATATTGTTACACAAAAGCATCATAATCTGATCTTACCTGAGAGTTTCCAGTTTCCAGTGTGGACTCTCCAGTCCAGCAGAGAGCAGCTTCACTCCTGAATCCTGCAGGTCGTTGTTACTCAGGTCCAGCTCTCTCAGACTAGAGGACTGGGTGCTGAGACCTGATGACAACTCCTTACAGCATTTCTTTGTGAGCTTGTTTTGATTCAACCTGACAAAACAGATAGAAATGTTTGACTTGTTCGCCTTGTTTGACAAATGTAGAAAGATTATGACTACAAAAAACAAAAACAACAAACAAAACACAAATTTATCATAAAACAGCATACAATGTTATAGTTACAACATATTGTTACACAAAAGCATCATAATCTGAATTTACCTGAGAGTTTCCAGTCTACAGTGTGGACTCTCCAGTCCAGCAGAGAGCAGCTTCACTCCTGAATCCTGCAGGTCGTTGTTACTCAGGTCCAGCTCTCTCAGACTAGAGGACTGGGAGCTGAGAATTGAGGCCAGAGCTTCACAGCTTCTCTCAGACAGCTTACAGCCACTCACCCTGAAGAAGAATTAGTGATGAACAACAAGTTTGAATATATTTATTTTTTCTCTTCTCTATGAATATTACATTTAATATATAGAATATATCCAGTTATGCATGCACCTACAGGGATTTCTTGGAGGCTTTGACCACTGGCAGCAGCCTCAGAAGAGCCTCCTCTGAAGCAGAGTATTTCTTCAGGTCAAACACGTCCAGCTCTTCTTCTGATGACAGTAAGATGAAGACCAGAGCCGACCACTGAGCAGGGGAGAGTCTGTCTGTGGAGAGACTTCCTGATCTCAGGTACTGTTGGATCTCCTCCACTAGAGAACGGTCATTCATCTCATTCAGACAGTGGAACAGATTGATGCTTCTCTCTGGAGACGGATTCCCCCTGATCTTCTCCTGGATGTACTGGACTGTTTTCAGATTGGTCTGTGAGCTACTTCCTCTCTGTCTCAGCAGGCCTTGTAGAAGAGTCTGATTGGTCTGCAGTGAAAGGCCCAGGAGGAAGCGGAGGAACAAGTCCAGGTGTCCATTTGGACTCTGTAAGGCCTTGTCCACAGCACTCTGGTAGAGGTGTCTTAGTTTAGATTTGTCTCTTAATAGTGTTGACCGCCAGGATATTGATTGAGTTTCTAACAGTAGATTGACACCAGTGTTGATGAATGACAGAAAGACATAAACAGCAGCCAGAAACTCCTGAAGGCTCAGATGGACAAAGCAGAAGACCTTGTCCTGATTCAGCCCACGCTCCTCTTTAAAGATCTGTGTGAACACTCCTGAGTACACTGAGGCTGCTCTGATATCAATGCCACACTCTGTCAGGTCGGCTTCATAGAAGATCAGGTTGCCTTTCTCCAACTGCTCAAAAGCCAGTTTTCCCAGAGAGAGAATCATCTTCCTGCTCTCTGTATTCCAGAGTGGATCTGTCTCAGGTCCCCCATGATACTTGACGTTCCCCTGTTTGGACTGAACCACCAGGAAGTGGATGTACATCTCAGTCAGGGTCTTGGGCAGGTTTCCTCTCTCTCTGGTTCTCAACACATGGTCCAGAACTGTAGCAGTGATCCAGCAAAAGACTGGGATGTGGCACATGATGTGGAGGCTTCGTGATGTCTTGATGTGGGAGATGATTCTGCTGGCCTGCTCCTCATCTCTGAATCTCTTCCTGAAGTACTCCTCCTTCTGTGGGTCAGTGAACCCTCTCACCTCTGTCACTATGTCAACGCACTCAGCAGGGATCTGATTGGCTGCTGCAGGTCGTGTGGTTATCCAGAGGTGAGCAGAGGCAAGCAGTTTCCCCTTGATGAGGTTTGTCAGCAGCATATCCACTGAGGTTGACTCTGTAACATCAGTCAGGATCTCGTTGTTCTGGAAGTCTAGAGGAAGTCGACACTCATCCAGACCATCAAAGATGAACACAACCCGGAACTTGTCAAACCTGCAGATTCCTGCTTCTTTGGTCTCAATAAAGAAGTGATGAAGAAGTTCCACCAAGCTGTACTTTTTCCCTTTCAGTAGATTCAGCTCTCGGAAAGTGAATGGAAATATGAATTGTATATCCTGGTTGGCTTTGTCTTCAGCCCAGTCCAGAGTGAACTTCTGAGTTAAGACCGTTTTCCCAATGCCAGCCACTCCCTTTGTCATCAATGTTCTGGTTGGTACATCTCTTCCAGGTAAGGGTTTAAAGATGTCTTCACATTTGATTGGTGTTTCTGGTCTTGCTGGTTTCCTGGATGCTGCTTCAATCTGTCTGACCTCATGTTCATCATTGACCTCTCCACTCTCTCCCTCTGTGATGTAGAGCTCTGTGTAGATCTGATTCAGAAGTGTTGGGTTTTCTGCTTTAGCAATCCCCTCAAACACACAATAAGACTTCTCCTTCAGATTGGATTTGAGTTTACGTTGGCACACGGGAGCAACAGTTTCTGAATGAACAAATTACATCAATCAGTGGATGTTGCTGTAAATATGAGCGGTGTAAACATTTCTCAGTGAATGCATACTTTTCCCAACCCCATGGCATCTATTCTGCTCAACATTGGTGGAAAAACAGGTCCTGACTGTGTGTGCAGCCGAATGTGAAAGGCAACTGTGGTGGTATTTCGTTTTTTTTTAATAAACAATACTGTGTTCAGCATGATACGCCCACATGAACAAATCAATAATTTTAGCTGATGGTTCATGAGGATTGTGCTCATTTACCTTCCAATCTGGGATTGAATAGATCTTTTTTGAGAAATGGGTTAAGCAGCTGGAACAGAATAATATTGAATGTGAATAACAACATCAGATCCATCTGGCATAGACTGAAAGCCCACCGGTCTAAAGAGTGCAGCTGGAAGACTGTTACGACCAGAGTGGTTGTTTTGTATTTCATTTGTAGCTTTAAAGTAAAATGTAAAGTAAAATGTGTTGTTGTACATTTACACACCATAAATATGGAGTTCAGGTCTGTTTGAAGCTCCTGGACAGACTGACCACTGGGAACCTCTGACCTCTCCTGGTGGACTATGAAGAAAACATGATGTATTAGGTCATAAAATTTCACACACACACACACACACGCAGGCGGTTAAAGGTGACTATGTTCTGTCATGATGGATCCTAGTAGAAACACAATGTGAACTTCACTGTAAATGCTGCTCTGATTATTTTATGTGATGTTTTGAGAAACTAAAACAACAGAGTATCATGACTTCTTTCCTCTGTTCAGTAGAATCAAATAATAACAAACTCATCTGTTTTCAGTTCTTACCTTTGCTCAGTAGAGTGCTGTCCATCTTTGAACTCAATAGGATAATCTATAGACTGGTCACTCTTCATGGACACACAGCTGGGTACAGGGGAGTCTGCTCTCTTCTGCTGGATCCTGCTAAGGATTGATAAAACAGGGTGGTGGCAGTAAAAATGTTAGAGAAGCAGGGTTTTGACCAGCAGGTTGCCAGTTTGAATCCCAGTACCAATTTTGAACTTTGTCAGAGTGGATATGTAACTCTTGGTAAAGCTTTATATTAAGGTCCTTGTAATAACCATTTAGTTTTAGTTAGTTTTAGTTAGTTTCTATAAAAAGTTAGTTCAGTTATATATATAGCTATTAAATAATTCTAAATTGGATTGAAATTAAATTGGTTTTGCATGTGTGTAGTACAGCCTAACACACTAATTGCCAAACGGGTAGATATTTGATATCCATTGGTGGTTAAATTGCTATCTTCCAATCGGAATTTAAGAGAAGTGGGACTTAGTGCTGACTGCAAAAACTATAGAGCTCAGGGAGAACACGTGGAAGCAGCAGAGAAAGGACTATCCGTCCTGAAAACACCATCATAATATTCCTAACTGGGTTGACGACATGTTAGACCTGTGTGAATGCTGTGAAGGTAAAGCATGACTTCATTATTTTAAGTGTGGTACTGTAGCTAAATGTTATGGTTTAAACCTAAAGAAATGCTAATTGCGGCTAGCGTTAGCATGGCAATCACTTTGGCCATTTGTTTATGTGAATGAGCTATCAGATAGCCTGTAAGCTAATAATAGATTATGATACATGTTTGTGTTATGTACTTGATTTTTAGTTGGATTTTATGCATATAGGAACATAGGCAGAGAAAGGAGCAGGAAATCCTCCATGGGCCAGGAGGACAACACAACTGTTCAAGCTGTTTCCACATGCTTCGCTTCGGGAGGACAACGTTTGCCTGTTTGGATCCGCCTGCAGTCGGCCTCACGCGCCATTTTCCTGCATCGCCCTCATCAGGCCATTTTCCTGCATCGTCCTCATCAGGTCTACCATCACAGACTTTTATTTTTGCCTTGCTCGGTGCAGTGGACGCAATATCACCTTCATCTTAAAGACCTCTACCCACTCAGCAACGACTCAGGCCTGCAACGATTATTTAATTTGGACATTTTTATTTGTTTTAGTAGGCCTACTATTATTCCAAAGACTGTGTTGTGTGTGTGTGTGTGTGTGTGTGTGTGCGTGTGTGTATCCACAACTGCTGTATTTCATTTTGAGAATAAGGTAAAGAAAGTATGGTCAGTTAATTTTAAGCTACACACTTTGCCTCTGTGGAATGTAAAAGATTGATATTGGAATATCTGGGTATTTGCTTTGATAATTGGAAGTTGTTTTTTATTTTCTGTTTTTATATTTCACATCTTGCTAGCTAACTAAAAGCAATTGGTTTGCATTTAAAGTATCTAGTGTTGAGTTGTGGTAATTTTATATTGTCACATATTTCAAAGGGAGTCATTGAGTTCAGGTTAACTGTAGTTAATGTGGCTGCCATTTACGTGAAAATGATGGAAAGTAAAAAGAAAAATGTTTTTAAAGAGCTGTCTTAAAGTGTGTTTTTGTGCTTCACCTCTAAAACATTGTATTTATATGTAATTTTTTATTCACATTTTATCAAACTTGACCACATGTAGTGCTCATTCCAGATGGGGGAGCTGTGAAAAGCATAGTTAACTGTTAATAAGTGCATAATAAAGGATTAATTAACCGTAATAAGGCATTGTACTCGCTTTAGATCCGGTAGCTGCAAAAGCTTAGTTAACTGTTAATAAGTGCATAGTTAACTGCTAATAAATGAATAATAAAGTATTTATTAACCATAATAAAGCAACAAAAAAGCTTAGTAAAGTTTAACAATGACATAATAGTTAAGTTGGTAAGACTCAATAAATGTGTTTGTAATGCTGTTATAAACAATTTTAAGAAACTCTTAAGGCTTTTATTAGCGTTCTTAAGCAGTCTATAAATTGTTAAGTTTCTTATAAGTGCTTATAAATGGCTTATAATCTAACAATAAATGTGTTTATGATGCTATTATTAACACTTATATAGTCGTATTAATACATAATAGTGTTAATAAGCACCTTATAAGGACTTATAAGGGCCTTATTACCTATTAATTAACGCTTATTACAAGGACTTTAATATAAAGCGTTACCTAACTCTTTCTCCACCCTGTGCAACTACCACCAATTAGACCTTGATCAAGGATCTCAGCCCCCAGACTGTTCTGGTAGAGCTGCTCAGTGACCAACAGCAGAAGACTGTGGTTGTACTGAGCAGCTCTGGTATGAATATCTGTAACTGTATGGATGTGAAGCAGAGCAATGCTGCAAAAGAGCATGTAACCCATCTGGATAAATACAGTAATTGCTAAAAATAAGAATATAATGTCACATGTTTTCATGCAAATAACTTACTTTTTGTCTGATAAATGCTGTTCTTTAAAATTAGTAAACAAATCCTTGGACTCTGATGCTGCTCTGATTATTGGATGTGATGTTTTAAAGAAACTAAATCAACAGAGTATCATGACTTATTTCCTCTGTTCAGTAGAATCGAATAATAACAAACTGTTTTCAATTCTTACCTTTGCTCAGTAGAGTGCTGTCCATCTTTGAACTCAACAGGATAATCCATAGACTGGTCACTCTTCATGGACACACAGCTGGGTACAGGGAGTCTGGTCTCTCCTGCTGGACTGGGCTTCAATACAACAGAGACAGAGCTTTTACTCTGAATAATGATGGGTTAATGATTTCACTGCTGAGCTCTGAGATGGAGAACAGTCATGGACAGTTAGAGATCCTCATCTTACCTCTCAGCTTTGGTCTGGCTGTCATGTTCCCCAGACAGAGTGGTTTTAGAGGGAGGGAGCCCCTCCTCTCTCTCCTCAGACAGACTCATAGTAGAGCGAACACCTTTACACAAACACACCCAACATGCTGTGATAGATGGACTGATTCATTAGAATAAAGTTTCCTTTACAGGATATATTACTTAAAGGGCTGTGATCACTCCTGTCAGTAACATGTCACATATACACTGAGTGTACAAACCTCAAACCTGCAGCTGTGTCCTGATTAAACACGTTCAGGAAGCAACACGTCAAATTACTGCTTCTACTTCTGCTCTTATTAGATGACGTCACTAACACTCAAACACTAATATGTTGGAAAACCGTTGGACGAGTTGTGCTGAACCTAAACTGTGGTTTTTCAAACAGACACACTTCCTCTTTTTATAGGCTAAATAAGCTACTCGCATGCATTGTGATAGTATGATAACATATATGCTGCCTGAGTTTTTAAAAGTATAATATACAATAAACTGTCACATAAAATGTTGCTTAGCCCACAATAGCCTACCTTTTGTCCTTGGGTTAGGTTAATCTGCGTCGCCCCGTTAAGTGGAAGTGAAAGTAGCAGCTTCAACAAGGAAATCAACGAGAGAGAGAGAGAGAGAGAGAGAGAGAGAGAGAGGAGGAGGAGGGGTCTGGTTTGATTCCGGTCTCTTCGGTAAAAAAAAACACATTATTGGAAAATAGACCAGAGTTTAAATTTTGATTTTAAATTGACACCTTCATCATCATTTGATGCCGCGTGACGACACTGGTCTGGTGTCATTTTACTGCAGCAGATTTGCTATGATTCAATTTATTATGCTTTTTTGTAAAGGCAGACTTTTTTTTAATAAAAAAAGTGTTAAATCAGAAGCAGAAACAATGTTCACGACATCTGGATAGGATTCATTGTACAAACCATGTGGTGTATTGCAATTGGTGCAGTTGTGACAGTGCGCCACCAGATGGCACTGGTGGTCTGTTATAGAGTAGCAGGGTTGACAGTATGAGAGGAAAAGAGTTACTTGATGTGACCCTGAGGGATGTAGATGCAATGTCTATCAATAAAGCAGCTCTTGGATGAGATCTCTACTGCCGTAGTGAACCTGTGTTAATAAAACACGACAAAACATATCTAGCCTGTGAAGATGGTGAACTTCAAACAGGAGAACTACTGCAAAGTAGGTCGACTGTAGTACAAATAAGTTTTGGAATGTGTTTTAAATAAAAAAATAATACACTCTCATATCTCATATATTTGTACTTATTTGCCTCATTTTCAGTCATTGTAGATGACACTATGTGACAGAAATTACTATCGCCCAGGTTGCATAGCATTATGGGCATGTGTAGGGGATGACTGACAGCTTGGATTTCATCTGAGATCGTGTCACTGCTTTGTTTCTGAGCATTAGAAGGGCGAACGCAAACAAGTTTAAAAATGGGAGGAAACAACATTTTGTTTTCTCGTGATAACGGGTTGATTATCTCGTTATCTCGAGATAACAAAACTCGTTTTCTCGAGATAACGAGATAATTAACTTGTGATCTCGAGATAACGGCATTCAAAAAATAATTGTAAGCACGACCGTTCTCGGCTTCCGTAAAATTTTGTTTACTTGCTTTTATATTCATCACCTGTTCGTGCGCCGGAATTGACAGACGATCACAATGCATCCTGGGAAATATGCGCTTGTGAAGTCTACATCGTTGTTGACTCGCTCCCGATCTCAGAAAGTTCACTTGAGTTATCAGAGTAATGGAACGACACTTTAGATGGAGGAGGGGATTCCCCCGAGGGGAAGTCAACGAGGGCCGGTTGAAACAACTAATGAAACGCACTGCGCACTAAACGGAAAGTCAAGAACTTATTAAAGGATCAGGCTGGTGTTTTTTAATGCATTTCTTACTGTCAACTAATCCTATGAAAATAACAAAATCAGCAATGATTTTGTTTTGCCAACAAGTCTCGTCCATGTAGCCGGTGTCCAATGCAGCCATAGAACTCCATTGTATTAAAAACGAGTAAAAACATGTCACAGAGCCATGCTGCTGCTCTGCAGCATATTTCATCATCACCATGCACCGGGCCGGACCACTTTTTCCTCAAACAACTTAATAAGCCGGCTGTAAACACTTTGCCATCTCATGAAAGTAGTTCTGTAGCACAGAAATAAGAAGAAGAAGAAGAATTTGTTCCCATTTGAATTTGATTTGGTAATAACTACAACAGCCTGACTTTTCATGGTAACAGTTAGCAATTTTTAAAATATAAACTATGTCTTTGTGAGCTGTATTTAAAGGTTTTTAGCTTACAATTGGAGCCAATGACTTCCGGGTTGACGGCTAAAAATGGAACGTGGGAAGTCAGAAAGTAACGGGAGTAGAGCAAACGCATTGTTGATTTTGTTATTTTCATAGGATTTGTTGACGGTAAGCAATGCATTAAAAAACACCGGCCTTATCCTTTAAGGAGCAAGCTGTAGGAAAGTCAAATGCAAATACTATTTTATTCTCAACACATTACACATTTACACGCATCATAGCCATGCAGGCCGATGCAAGATGCCATATGTACAGTTTCACGTCATATTTAATGTAATCATTCCATTGAGTGTTTCAGTGTTAACCTCCTGTTTAGTCTTTCTACAAGAGTAAGTCACTTCTGTTTGTCCTGGTGGCTCAGTCTGATAGTGTCTTCCTCAAAGTGGTGGAAGAAGTACTGAGATCTTTCAATTAAGTAAAAATAGCAATACAACAATGTAAAGATACTCCATTACAAGTAAAAGTCCTGCATTCAAAATCTTACTTGAGTAAAAGTACATAAGTATTGGCAGCAAAATGTACTTAGAGTATCAATGTAAACATACTCATTATGCAACTGAAAGTTATATTTTTCATAAATTATTGGAATATTAATACTGATTTATTGACATATAAGCAGCATTTTAAAATTGTCAACGTGAAGCTAATCTTAACAATTTAGCTATACTTTTGGGTAGTCTAATCTATGACAATGCTATTTTATAGTTATTTTATAAAGATGATCAAATGTTTAAATATAAAATATTGATCTGAAAAGTAACTAGCTGTGAAATAAATGTTATTGAGTAAAAAGTACAATATTTCCCTCTAAAATGTAGTGGAGTATAAGTACAAAGTAGCATAAAATGGAAATACTCAAGTAAAGTACAAGTATCTCAAAATTGTATTTAAGTACATTACTTGAGTAAATGTACTTAGTTACTTTCCACCACTGCTTCCTCATAACATGAAGGTCCTGGGTTCCAGCCTGTCACAGTGGAAGTTTTTAGCCTTAAAAATGATAAACAGTTTGGCTGTTCCTCCTGCTCTCTCTGTTTGACGCAGCTCCACCCACCCAGATCAGCACTGTAAACTGCTTGAAACAAACACACCTACCTACTTACCTATAACTATTATTAGTTTACTAAACTACTTAACAAATACTGCTGAGGAGCTGATGCGGTCGCTGCTAATTTACAAGGCTTTCATCTTTGAAATCAATTCACTTGCTTTTATATAACAAGTTTGGGATTTTTACAAATTTAATCTTTTGCCATTTTTTCTAATGTTTTTTTTTTCTCATCTTATTTCATTTTATATATTTATTTTTCGTTTAATCTTTTATTTTGAATGTCTCCTATTTTTATTTCTTATATATATATATTATATATATATTTTACTGTTCTTGTTTTTATGTCTCACCATAAAGAAAAGTTTGTTTTTGAGCAATTATTAGATTTAAATGACATCCACTCCGGTAGATGGCGCAGTGTACACACTGTATTCACTGGTTTGTAAAATAAGAAAAAAAAAAAAAGAAAAAAAAAAACTCGCGTAGAAGAAGAAGAGAAGGAAAACAACATGGCGGCCTCCACGGAGCACGCTGAAGCTGCTTCTACGGTGACAGATCCTGAAGAAACTTTTAAAACAGAAGATCCAGAAACCAGAGGAGGCTCGGAAACACCCGGAGCAGAACCAGATCCTGAACCGGAAGATCCAGATCCGGACGATGACGGAGGCGAGCCGGCGGCACCGCGGGTCCGGGACACACCGGAGGACATCAGGCTGGAGGCGATAGCCAACACGGTGGCGTTCCACCCGAGCAGAGACATCCTGGCCTGCGGGGACATCGACGGGGACATCTACACCTTCTGCTACTCCTGCACGGAGGGCGAGACGCGCGAGCTGTGGTCCTCCGGTCACCACCTGAAGTCCTGCCGCGAGCTGGCCTTCTCCCCGGACGGCGCGAAGCTGTTCAGCGTGTCCCGGGACAAGGCGCTGCACGTGCTGGACGCGGAGCAGGGCCGGCTGCTCACGCGCATCCCCAAGGCACACGGAGCCCCGATCAACACGCTGTTGCTGGTGGACGAGAACACGGTGGCGACGGGAGATGACGGAGGCACGGTGAAGGTGAGGAGCAAGTACTGCGTTCAATACTACTGATACTACTAATACTACTACTACTGTTACTAATACTACTGCTCCAACTGCTGGAGATGACGGAGGCACGGTGATGGTGAGCAAGTACTACTGCGTGTAATACTACTGATTGTACTACTATTACTAGTATTACTGGATACTGTGAAGGAGGCACAGTGAAGGTGAGGAGGACAGGAAATACCACTACTAATACTAGTGATACTACCAATCAAGGCTATTATAGTTTTGCATTTTTCATTAGTTTTTATTTTTATTTCGTTTTCACTTTTTGTTTTCCATTTCAGTTCAGTTTTAATTAGTTTTTAAAGCGGGTTTGCTAGTTTAGTTTAGTTTTTATTTTTTTGAAAATGCTTTGTTTTAGTTTAGTTTTTATTAGTTTCAGTGTTGGTTTTGGTCTATTTTTGTAATATATAAAATAA